>NC_041388.1:190764820-190787310 GCF_002162155.2 Triticum dicoccoides
GGCAGGTGGGGGCAGCTACCCACTTAGTAATTCGGTGAGCTGTGATGTAAAACCACTCCCGCTACCATAAGTTGGACACCTCCATGAAGGAACCCTTTGGCCATGGAGCTTCGGCGCATTTGCTTATTATGGCACCTCCGCATTCTGTGTGTCACCCATCGATCATCTTCGGCTTCACATTGAAGGTCTTGAGCCATAAGCTGAAGTGTGGGGTGATGCGGAGGAAGGCCTCACACATGATGATAAAAAATGAGATGTGAAGGATGGAATCTGGGGCTAGATCGTGGAAATCGAGCCCGTAATAGAACATAAGCCCTCTAACAAAGGGATCAAGACTAAAGCCTAGCCCTCGGAGGAAGTGGGAAAAAAATATGACACTCTCGTTGGGTTCGGGAGTGGGGATGACCTGCCCTTGAGCAGGCAGCCTGTGCGAGATTTCAGCGGTTAGATACCTGGCTTCCCTTAGCTTCTTGATGTCCCCCTCTGTGATAGAGGAGGCCATCCATCGGCATTGAAGGTTGGATCCAGACATGGTTGAAGGTCCGAAGCGCTTAGTCTGAGCCTTGGGTGTTGGAACTCGAGGTGGGGGAGGGGAAGGATCGAGCGCGAGAAGAAAAGGACAAGCCTTGGCCCCATTATAAAGAGGATGAATATCAAGCGTCCTCCGCGTGGCCGTTCGGAACTTGCCTAAAATCGAGGAGTCATACCAGCAGGCGCGGTTCGGTTACTCACACCCATATTGATGAGAATCCCGTGATAAGGGGACACGATCTCTGCTTCGACAAGACGTGCCAAGAAAACTGCCTCGCAATATGTGTAGTAGCTGGTTGAGAAAAACGGTTCAAATAATGACCAGGCCATGGCATGATGTCACGTTATGAAAAGTTGTTACCAGATTAGATTTTTGGAAATATTATACTCTCTGCGGTGGTATTTGGAATTTGTTTTTGCAGAGCCGGACACTATCCTTATGTTCGAAATCTTCTATGGAGTATCCCGCCTTGCAATGCCGAAGACAATTTGCGCGCCGGACTCATCGTCATTGATGCCTGGTTTAGGGGATACTGAGGGAGTCCTGGATTAGGGGGTCCTTGGACAGCCGGACTATATCCTTCGGCCGGACTGTTGGATTATGAAGATACAAGATTGAACACTTCGTCCCGTGTCCGTGTGGGACTTTCATTTGCGTGGAAGGCAAGCTTGGCAATTCGGATACATAGATCTCCTCCCTTGTAACCGACTATGTGTAACCCTAGATCCCTCCGGTGTCTATATAAACCGGAGCGTTTAGTCCGTAGGATGACAACAATCATAATCATAGGCTAGCTTCTAGGGTTTAGCCTCTACAATCTCGTGGTAGATTAACTCTTGTAATACTCATGTCATCAAGATCAATCAAGCAGGAAGTAGGGTATTACCTCCATCGAGAGGGCCCGAACCTGGGTAAACATTGTGTCCCCCGCCTCCTATTACCATCCGCCTTAGATGCACAGTTTGGGAACCCCTACCCGAGATCCGCCGGTTTTGACACCGACACTCACCTCCATAAACTAGGTACATCTCTTTAGTCCTTTTCAGGTACTTCAAAATAGTCTTTACCACTGCCCAGTGACTCTCACCTGGGTTGGCCTGATATCTACTTGTTACGCTTATTGCAAAAGCAACATCGGGCCGCGTACATATCATGGCATACATGATGGATCCTATTGCCGAGGCATACAAAATCCTACTCATCCTGCTTCGCTCATCAGATGTTGAAGGACTCTGAGTCTCGCTTAGCCTTATACCATGTGAGAGTGGCAAGAACCCTTTCTTTGCCTCACTCATGTTGAACCGCTTCAACACTTTATCTATGTGCGTGCTTCTGGCTTAAGCCGAGCAGCCTCCTTGATCTATCTCTATAGACCTTAATGCCTAAAATGTATATTGCGTCACCGAGGTTCTTCATCGAAAACTTTCCATTCAATGACTCCTTGACCGAGTTCAGCATTGAAATATCATTTCCGATCAGTAGTATGTCATCCACATACAAGATCAAAAACACTATTGAGCTCCCACTTAACTTCTTGTATAAACAAGAGTCCTCTTCACTTTGGATGAAGCCGAAACCAGTAACGACCTCATCAAAATGAATGTTCTAGCTCCGAGATGCTTGCCTCAACCCATAAATGGATCTCTTGAGCTTGCATACCTTACTAGTGCTAGTAGGATCGACAAAACCCTCGGGCTGTATCATATACACGTCCTATGTTAAATTTCCGTGAAGGAAAGCCGTCTTGACATCCATTTGCCATATCTCGTAATCGAAATATGCAGCTATAGCTAGTACGATCCTCATCGACTTCAGCATCGCTACCGGTGAGTAAGTATCATTCTAGTCAATTCCTTGAACTTGTCCATAACCCTTAGCAAAATCCGAGCTTTGTGGATCTGAACATTTGCAACCAATGGCTATTACGCCAGGCGGCGGATCAATCAAGTCCCAGACTTGATTGTCATCCATGGACTTTAACTTGGATCTCATGGCCTCCAGCCATGCCTCGGAATCTGGGCTCACCATCGCTTCCGCATACATGGCCGACTCGTCACTTTCTAGCAACAATACATCACGCACTCTACGCAATCTTTCCGACCTCCATGGTTCCGGTGCCGCTTCCACTACGGGTTCCCGGACTGACTCTGGTATGATCTCATCACCAGCCGAGCCGTCCCTGAGTGGTCCTCGAATTTCTTCGAGTCATACCCTCCTCGCACTAACCTCCCGACTGAGAAACTCTTTCTCAAGGAAAACCCTGTTCCAAGCAAAAAACACTTTGTTCTCTTCCCGGTTGTAGAAGCTATATCCCAGGGTTTCCCTCGGATATCCCACGAATATGCATTTATCCGACTTGGGTGTAAGCTTGTCTGACATAAGTTTCTTGACAAATGCTTCACAACCCCAAATCTTTAGAAAAGACAAACTGGGACTCTTCTCGGTCCACATCTCATGCGGTGTCTTGTATACCGATTTTGATGGTACCCTGTTAAGTGTGAAAGCTACAGTTTCTAAAGCGTATCCCTAGAATAACAAGGGTAAATCTGACTTGCTCATCATAGATCGAACCATGTCCAACAAGGTAAGATTCCTCTATTCCGATACACCATTTCTCTGTGGCGTACCCGGAGGTGTGAGCTGAGGTACTATACCTCTGCTTTTCAGATGATCATCAAACTCCTGGCTCATGTACTCACCTCCATGATTAGATCGTAGAAGTTTTAAAGTCTTGTCGAGCTGACTCTCAACCTCGTTTTGAAATTCTTTGAACTTTCCAAAAGTCTCTAACTTGTGCCTCATCAAATAGATATATCCATATCTACTCAATTCATCGGTAAAAGTCACGAAGTACTGATAGCCACCTCTGGCAGTTATGTTCATTGGTCCACACACAACATTGTGTATCAGTTCCAACAGCTCGGATGCCCTCTCACAGCTCTTTGCGAAAGGAGACTTAGTCATCTTGCCGAGCAAGCATGATTCACATGTCTCGAACGACCCAAAGTCGGTCGAAGTTAGAAGTCCATCATCATGGAGCTTCTTCATGCGTTTTAGACTAATGTGTCCAAGCCGGCAATGCCAGAAGTATGTCGGATTTATCTCATTAGGCTTATGCCTCTTGACATTCATGTTATAGACCGGTTCTTGTTCTAGATTCAATATAAATAACCCATCAACAATGGGTGCATAGCCGTGGAACATACCATTCAAATAAATCAAACAACCATTGTCCATTAAATTGAATTCATAACCCTGACTCATCAAGCATGAGGCAGAAATAATGTTCCGACTAAGTGGAGGAATGTAATAACAATTATTCAATTCCAAAATAAATCCAGATGGAAGCTCTGCATCATGCCGACCTCCAACGCAGCAACTCTTGCTTTGTTGCCGACCCTGATGTCAATCTCCCCTTGCGCCACACGCCTAGTTCTTACCAGCCCTTGCATCGAGTTGCAAATGTGAACAATCGATCTGGTATCAAATACCCAAGAGCTTCTAGGTATGTCAGCAAGGTAAATGTCTATAACATATGCAACAAGTGTACCTTTGCTTGAAGCAGCATTCCCGGCCTTCTTGCCATGCTCTGCAAGCCACTTGCTACAGTTCCTCTTCCAGTGACTAGTTTCCTTGCAATGATAGCAAATGGTCTCTGAGTCCGGTCCAGACTTTGGTGCAACGGCGGAGGTTACCGTCTCCATGCCCTTTGCCTTAGCCTTTTTCTTGGACCAACTCTTCTTGAACTTAGCCGATTTCTGCACCATCAACACTTGATGCGTGCCTTTCTTAATATCCTGCTCTGCCACTTTGAGCATCCCATGCAATTCAGTGAGCTTCTTATCCATGCCACGCATATGATAGTTCGTGATGAACGTCCCATAGTTGGGCGGAAGAGAACCCTGAACTGCATCAGTAGCCAGCTCATCCAAGAGCGGGAAGCCCAACTGATCCAAAGCTTGCACATATCCGATCATCTCGATCACATGCAGGCTCAGTGGATCGCCTTCCTTCAGCTTACAATCCATCAAGGATCGCCACACATTGAATCTTTCGATCCTAGACTGCACCTGAAACATGCTCATGAGACACTCGATCATATCGAAAGCCCGAGCGTCTTCAAAATGCTACTGCAAATCAGGCTCCATACAAGCCAGCATGAGGCAGCTGATCTCTTTGATTCATTAGTGAGTTTTTGGTAGGCATTCTTGGTTGTGGTACTAGCATTATCGACAGGTTCCTCTGGAAGCGGATCCTCTAGAACATGGTCCTTTCTATCATGCTTGAGAACAATTCTCAAATTTCTATACCAGGTAGTAAAGTTTGTTCCATTTAGTTTATCCTTCTCCAGAGTTGAGTTCAATGCAAAGTTGGGTCAAGCACGTGGTGCCATTGATCTACAACAAAAAAATATGCAATCACTAAGCAATGTGTTTATGTAGAGTAATTCTAGCCTTAAACTGAAATACTCCCACTGAAGTAAGCATCCCTCCGCAAACTCTCAGTGATTCAGGATCCGACTAGCACATGTGACTAGTGAGATTTAGCATCACTGCTAGACAACATGCCTATCCGGTAAGCAACTCCTTACTAATTGTATCTCTATATGACTCCTGTCGGTCGGGTAGGTATCTCATACCCCGGCTCCCGACCTCTATTGCTACAAGGCCCAAAACCGTTTTGATAGCCTTGTCAAGTTAACCTAATGCAGTGCATGTCTGTGTCCGCCACAAACCCTTCAGTTCAAGGACACCCAGCAGCACCCCAATTTTATGAGCCCACTACTAGACGTACTTGACTTGCGAAGGTGCAACATCAGGAATGGCAATTTACTTGATATTGATGAGGGATCTTTCTACCATTCTAACATGAATAGAAACAAAGAAGCATAACAATCACAAGTAAAACATATATTATGAAATAGTATGGCTCCTTCATGGATGTTCTTCCAAGTCGGCTCCAACTCTGATGACCATCTAGAAACTCCATCTTGTTTGTCATGCCGGGCCGCCAAGCCACCAACCTGATCTCCATTATCCAACTACTACAACTAATAATGAATTTTACATAGAGTCATAAGTTGACACGCAGGTCGTTATACAATATAATGATAGCACTTTGGCTCCTGCCGGCTGACAAACATGACATGCAGGCCATGTATAATTTACACACATGCATCACATACACATGAGCCATACTATTCACATCAAACCCTTCAAAATAAAGTTATCGTGTACGAAATACAAGGCGCTACACGCACGGAGGGGTTCAAATGGGCAGCGCCCCTCGCGGGTGCGGGAAGCGCCCGACGTTTTCGGAAATCACAGATCACATCTGAACTCCGATCACGCCGAATTCTCTGATCTGACCGATCTTATCGATCATCGTGAGCCTAATTCGGATTTACGTTCCACTATTAACCCCGATGGCGGATACCGACCGGTAGGGGTAGGTTGTGTCACGACCTCATCGACTCCGATCATCAGAAAACATAGCCTCAACGATCCCCATGTGTAGTTGAGCACATCAACTGTGCACATAGCCAATCTCATCAATGACAACAGATCTCATCTATCGCCTCCACATACCTAATATGCATACGATCTGAATCCAAATCCTATAGCAGAGGCTCTGATACCACTATTGGGTTCTACGGTAGGGTGCGTCGACTGCAAATTAAAATTTTCCTACGCGCAGAACAACCAAGAACATGCTACGGGAGATGGATCACAGTACGTTACCACTAGACGCGCAGTGCCGTGCAGTGGAAAAAGGGTTGGGGCAGCGCGTCTGCGTGGATCATCTCCTCCCCGTCCGACCTCCCTCGTACAGCCGGTAGTCGGTTCCCACGCACAGGTTCGCCGGAGCGATGCAAGTGCACCGCCTCTAACGGTATCCACACATGCAAGAGGAACGTCATGCGGCAGACTACTAGGACCGGTCACACAACCAGCGGCGAGTGGTGGTGTCTATTCGCAACACATGCAAACCCTAGTGATAGTGCTGAAGCGATCAATCACATGAGTGTGCGGCACCTCCACTTTATATAGGCATCCATCGCAGGCTCAACACTTGGGCCTTGCACAGACCCTAAAGCCCATAAGTCTACTCAGCCACAATCCAAATACAGCTCGGATCACATCCGACCAGTGTCCTCGGATCCGACCTCGTAGGTTCCTTCCCTTAACCGCGCGACCCATTAGGTTCAAGCCGGCTTGGTCGCAGTTCGGATCACCTCCGAACTGCACAGTTGGTAGCGGCCTCTAGCAAGTCATGCCGAACACCACACAGACTATGAAGCTGGTTAGGCGAACCGGTACATCATACTTCCATTCCTTTTGCCACACAATATATGTTGTCGGCCTCAAGGCGAGTCTGTCATCCTTGTGCTAGCCCGACCTCTTTCTCGTTCCAGTGATGCCGACCACAAACCAGATTATCTCATCATCCTTGTCGCATGGCCATGCATATCCTGGTCGGATCACATGAGGGGCCCAGAGTATATCTCTCCTGATCGGAGGGGCAAATCCCATCTTGCTCGACCACATCTCGCAACATGGTGCTGGACAAACCCGAAACCTACCTTTATAACTACCCAGTGACGGAGTAGCGTTTGGTCCTCCCAAAACAAGTCTGTCACCATCCCGGGTACATGCGCTAGCTCAGGTCTTAGGACATAGAACATATGTTGTACTCAAGACTCACAGATGACATATCGCCGTGTCTCATAGTTGGGTCTGTCCGACTCAGACCTTATCTCGACTCGGATCTGACTACGTCGAATTCGACTAGATCCTTCCAAGTCCATATTATCTGGTTAGCATCCAATGCTCCATGGCTAGTGAGACCAAGCCATCAACCATGTCATATGCTAGTCTAGTTGGCTGCGCGTCCACACAGCCCTTTCGACTAGGGACCTTTTAGGAAAGTCATCATACAATGCATAGTCCCAAAAACAAGTCACGTACTTGCTGATACACATCATTGATAATGTCCAAGGACTATCTTTATTCATAAACACATAAGAAATATCATCATACATGATTGCCTCTAGGGCATATCTCCAACAAGCTGGCCATGGGAGGCAGGAGCAGGCGGCACGACCGGCGCTGCTTTGGGCGGCTGGAGCAAGAAGACCAGAGGTTGAAGAAGCATGACGGCCGTGGGATGGACATCGTACGGTCACTGCAGCTAGAATTGTTTATATTGATGAAGTCGACAAAGCCCTTGGTACGCGTCCACTTAGTAGGCCCACAGGTCAGCTTCCGAAATGGTGCGCGCCAGATGTCAAGCGGAGGAATCATTTTTTGGGCGGGTGAAGCTAGAATATCCGAGATAGAAGAAGAAGCACGGCATCCGTTGGATGGCCATCCAACGGCCACTGCTGTTAGAACCATGTGTTGACTATAAGTTGACAAAGCCTTGCATAAGCGTCAACTCTTTTTTTGAGGGACGCGTCAACTTCGTAAGGACACAAGTGTGTGGCGGAGAACTTATAGACCATTTGAGATTTGTAAGAATGTGTAGCCAATTTTTGAATTCTAATGGAATTTACTACAACCCATTTACAGTTTGTTAAAAGTATAGCCCATTTCAACCAACCGTTCAAAACAGAATTCAATAAAATTTCCCACATTTTGATGGGATCCGAAATATTTTTATCCCGAAATTTCTAGTCAGATTAAATAAAATTTCTTTATAAATTTATATTACGTAAAAATCCAATGAAACATTGCGCACACAACAATTAATGAAATTAAAATTTTCAATATCCAAAACTAATATTTTAAAAATTAATTACATGTTTGGTGCATTTTTTATAGTTACTGCCTAGTTTTTATAATTACATCCTATTTATTATTTCTTAAAGCAAATTTTCTTGTTAAGCCTAATGCATCCCTCTTAGGAAAGATTTGCAGCCCAGCGGGGCGGAGAATAACAACTTGACCTTGCCTGGGCATTCCTAAAAAAGTATAGCTGGGGTAGCCATTTTTAGCTTGAAAAACATTAATATCTAGGCTGGATATCTGGCCTGCGCTAGACGGGCCACAACCCGCCCAGTTAATAGCTGCAGCGATGTTTTCGTTGTTGTTCAGAGGAGAAAAATTAATATTTGGGCTAAACATCGCTCAAGAAAAACTCTACAGTGCTCACGCCTCAAAAACACAAATACTGCTCGAGCTGCTAGGTCCCAGCTATCGGGCGCTTCTTGTGCAATTCTTTCATTTATTGACTACGTAGGTTGACAGTGGTGTGTGACCGTTATGTTAGGAAACCAAGACGAAGCAAAAAAAATTATAGTTTTATATACTAATAAGGAGGCACTTGCGTACATGCGGCTATGGCCCTGGTGGGTCCCCACTCTCATCCTCTCCAAGTAAAGTCATCTCCTCATCCTCATGTCCGTTGACCATGTTGACAACGTGAGATGGCAGCACCACGGTGAGCGCAACAACTCGAAGGACGACGGAGAGGGCCTCGCGGGCCCTACGGATGGTCTAATACAGCGCCCGCTACTCATTCGGGAAGTGAGGATCATAGGGCCACATGTCCGCGACGGCATTGTCGTTCGCTTGTTCATCGGTGCTTGTTGAAGAGACGAAGGTTGCAGCACTAGTAGCTCTTCTGCAATTAGGGCGTAGAAGTGCGGCTGCACCTCCTCTATGGTGAACACATCATGAACTGGCTTGGACAGTGGCGCCGGCTCCTGGTCGGAAGCTACGTCCATCGCCTGATTGTCGTCGCTCAGCTTGACGAGGTAGCTGGCGAGCCAGCATGTCCGGTTGTTGGACTGACCCGCTGCCAAGCACGAGTCTAACTGCCCAAGCCCACCTAGACTGCCTCCCTCGTCCGCGCGCGCTTTCTGCCCGAAACGGTCAGCGCGGCCCGCCCCGCTTCCTGGTGCATGCGATTGCTCCGCCTTCAAACGACACAAATGTCGTTCGTCCGTCCTTCCGCTGCCCACATTAATGATACGCGGTTTCCGAGGCGGCTACTCCGGCGCCACACGTCCATCCCTCTGCCGCCCACCATTGCTATATAAACTACTGCGCCGGCCATAGCCGCAGTCATCCGCATCCGTTCCTATTCTCCTGTCCACACCACTACTGCCCACCATGGCTTCCTCGCGCTCCAGCGCTCTTCTGGACGGGCGGACGACGGACCACAAGGAGATGGCAGCCATTGCGGCCAACTGGCTGGCCAACTGGCAGCCGAAGGACGACGACGTCCCAATGGAGAACATGGTAGTCGATGATCCAGCGCCAACCCCCTCATCCGCGCCATCCTCGCCGGTGCATTGCACCATGACCATCGGCGAGGCCCGTGCCCAATATATGGACATGGTGAGGCAGAAGCGTGAGGAGCAGTTCCGGGATGCGCAGGCCGACGCTACCTAAAATGACCATCTCCCCCAGGAGCACCTACAGGCGGAGGGGCAGATCACCGCGGAGCGGGAGGTGCTGCTCGACTTGTACCACTCCGCCCGCGAGGGCCGCCCCGAGCGCTGGTGGTACCGCATGCGGGTGGCAAAGGCTGCGACCGCCTACAAAGAGGGCGATGAAGCGAGCGAGGTGCTATTTGGCGAGACCGAGGACGAGGGAGAGGACAATGCCGGCTCCGACGAGTCCTCGCTCCGCTGGCATCAACGAGGCCCTGCTCCGCTGAGGCCCCGCGATGCCAACAACTAGGCAGAGGACACCGCCGGCTCCGGCAAGGGCCCACCCTTCCGGCAACGAGGGGGAGGATTTCCCCACTCCACCGAGGCGCCGCCCGCGGGCAACGAGATAGAGGACATCGCCGGCTCCGCCGATGCCCCGCCCCACTGCCAACGCGGTCGCGCCACATAGAAAACGAGGAAGAGTAGAAGATGGTAGGTCGTCGCCGCTTGGGTCCAAGCAAGGCCACCGCTGCTACCCTCCGGTTGCTGGCACTGAGTTGTACATCATGGAGCAATTCTACGATTACAGGATGATTGAAGAGCGCTCCGTGGTTGAGCAAGCTCATGAGATATAGTCATTTGCTAGAGAACTTGAGCACTGTAGTTGTATGCTACCGGACAAGTTTGTTGCCGGAGGTATCTTCACTAAACTTCCTCCTTCGCGGATCTCATTGGCACTCTTGATGTGGAAGAAAAGGCGAGAGCAAAGGACACACGTGCTCGAGGAATTGAGGGAGGATCTAGTGCCAATCTGGTACAGAAGAAGAACTTCCAGACCCACAAGTTCAAGAACACGGGCAAGTTTGATGGTAAAGCAAAGTTTGATGGGAAGAACAAGGTTGTGCAACACACGAAATTCAAGAAGAAGAATGACAAGAAGAAAGGTGTTTGTCATCTGGGGATCCTGATCATTGGGCTCCTACTTGCCCTAATCGCTATAATAAGCTAGGCAGGTTGACCAATGACAGCCGGTTAGCTTCTTGGAGGCAACATGGAGTCGGAGATCTATGTTGGAGAAGGATGCTGCTTCTACTTGACTGCTGGTGAAGTTGGCTGACTGACACGTGTGCCCAATAGGCATCTGGTCCACATGTCAGTTACGCAACTGCAGCTGCAGTTAAGTCACTAAAGCTTCTGTTCGGCTCAGCCGGACATAGGTGGGTAGCTTCGGTTAATTAATTATACCTCCAGCGCACCCCTTTTTAGTTGAAGAATGTATGAAATGTAGTGAAATCCGGCATGTTTATATGAAATCCGACCATGTATGAATGAATTTATTTCGATTAGTTCGAATTCTTGTATCTCTGGCATTGGATGAACATGCAAAACAATGCGTACGAGCATTATTCCCAGGGTGATCACCTTGTTTGCAGCAGTTTCACATGTACTCCCTCTGGTCCTTTCTAGTCTGAACATAGTTTTGTTTGCAGTCAAAGTACCTCTACTTTGACTAATCTTATAGAAAAAAGTATGCACTTTCACAATGTGCGATGTAAAAAGGAACAGAAGGAGTACAAAGAGTTTAAGCAGCTTTTTAGTGTTCCTGTACATTGCGATCAAACACACAGGCCTGGCAATCATAGAGAACATTCAAAACAATCGATGATTATGCATCTCAGCGATTCACATGTCAGAGCCTATATTTACTTCACAACTAAAGAATAAAGAAAAAATGGATCGATGCTGCTGACAGCAAAGGGCGTCCCATTCGAAAATATCAAATGCATCTATTCTTGCTAAAATCAATGAGAAAAATTTGACAAGGTTTTCCCATTCCAAAATATCAAATGACTACGATTATGGAATGGGCAGGGTTTGCCATCAGTTCGGACATTGACATGGCACCTCGTGCTAAATAAACTAGCTGATCTTTTTGTGCAGCTCCACCATAATCAACCAAATTCGCGCGTAGCTTGTATGATTTTGTCCTTATATGTTACAACGCCTTGAACTTATCGGCACCTCCTTTCTTGTGGTGGAAATGAATGATTCGATGTATTCATGAACATTTTGTGCAGTTCCCATTGAAATCAAGATGAGCACCCCTGTTTGCACAAATACAAAAAAGTGATTAGTATAAAGCAAACTGTACGATGAATTGACAGTTTAAATAGGCACCTACATGGTCCATGTAGAGCACACTTTTAGAACAATGGAGCTCAACGGAAAGAATCCTAGAACAACATTGTACTCACGCATCACAGCAAGAAAATGGAGATTTGCCAGTCCTTCTGAGCTGAAGTTAATTTGTTCTTCTGGGGGTAATGTAACCACCCTTCAACTGCTCCTTCTGATGAGAAGATAGAGAGGGCTTCTTCATCCTGGCACAATCGGAACTACTCACTTCACGTACTCCATATTCTTCTTCAGAGGAGGATGATCCTGTTGTGTAAAGACAAGAGGATAACTAAATGCTAGCATCCCTGTTTGCTTGAAAAAAAGGAAAGGAAATATTTAAAACAACACAGATGAAGCAATTCTCAAGGACAATACCAATTTTTTATGACAGTATCTAAACAGTAGCACAACACCAGTAGAGATGACAAAGCTCAATCATATGGATGAAATCAATGGGCGAGTAGCAACCTTTTTCAGGAGGCTTATTGTGTAGAGCATACAGATGAAGAACTTCTCCGAAACCATTTGTTGCTATCTATTGTGGTGGCCATGCTTACTATATACTCCTCGATTTGATTAATGTTTCCAACATCTTGTGCAGTTCCACTAACATATATGGTATCTTCAAAGAAGATCCCTGTTTGCACAAGTAGAGATAATTACGTATTACATTAAGAGTGGCATCAAATCAGTGGCAAAACAATTGCTCGTTCCAGCCATAGCAATAAATTAAGATGCAAAACTATATCATTACTTGTGTCATCACAGTTCCAGTGCTTCATTACAACACCAGGAGTTGATTTTTGTTTTTCTTCCGCTTGTTCTTCCCCTTCATCACTTGGTTCAATAACAGACAAGCTTCGCCTTCAATGTAAGGTTTGGCATTTCAATTAGGTTGCACAAGTATAGCACTAAACAATGACATTAATTTTCTGATGAAAGTGGCAAAATACAGGCCAATAGTTGTGAAATATCCTTATCTTATCTCAATGGGATATTGCGGTGCACATACAGATTGGAAGTCTTGTCTCCATTTGTGCAGTTCACTAAAATCAAGCAACATTATCGTACAAGTAGCACAACATATGAAAGCACAATGCAGAATCATGTGAAAGAAGGCTAGTACTGACCTCTCATGACGCAGAATTCAAACAACTCACAAGAAGAAGATCTGAACCAAATTTGCCAACACGGATAGGAAGTAAGATCTCCTCTTGTGCAGTTCCACTAAGATCAAGCAATCAAGCAATGTTGTCGGTGTAACATTTTGGTTGAACTACACAAAACACTCTTAAAACAAAAGTGTTTTGTGCAGTGCAACAAAAGGTTACAATGGCAACGAGGTGAAGTAGATAACCCTGTTTACACAGAGGTGCAATGAAAACAACTAGTGGTCAATAACGGTGGATGAATGACACAGAAGCCAACAGCAAGAAGCATCTACCTTATCTAAATCGGAAACAAAGCAAGACAGTAGCATTTCTCAAATGGTGGCATTGATTAATATTAATAGAGAGATTATATTAACAATAAAATTCGTTTAACATGTAATTTGCTTTTAACTGTGGCATTGCATCAATTTTCCAGCGGCATTATTAGAGGGTGCTTGTTTACAGGGAAATTTTGGTGGAGGGACTAAAAAACTTCGTGTCAATCCCATCTAAACCAAGCAGGAGGTACTTTTAGGGACTAAAAGTGGGCATTTGGGACTAAAGAAAGAAGACCCCGAGGGAGAGTCTTTTTGGGACTTTTTCCAACAGTTGCCCTTGCCACGCATTGCACCTTGTCTCTATTAGTTCATTACTAGGGGTAACATGGTCTTTTAGCATGTCATTTGATAACCTCTAGTCCATGTTTAGTCCCTGGAACCAAGAAGGTAGTGACTAGGAAGTTTTTAACCAAACAGGGCCTTAGATTAACAACAGCTAAAGAGTTGCATGGGACAGTGGATGCACCAGCACCATGTGCATCTATCGATGTACTAGGGTGTTGCACAGTCTGTTGCAACAAAGAACAAACCAAGGAGCATATTTGTGTTGCTCCCAGTTTTGTTATCGTTAGACACCTTTCCCTATGTGAGCGCAACAAATCTAGTCCTGCTCAAACTCTACAGCCTTGTCCCCCAAAACAAAAGATTAGTTTGTTACAGATGTGCGTACTGCGTTTGTCATTGTTTTCCCTTTTCGACCAACATAGGTGCTGGATAGCCAGTCTGTACTAGTACTTTCCCCACTTCCTTTGCTCTGTGAACCACGTCCTAGATTTATGCTATACAACATTCCCCACTACTTTCCCCCATTCCTGTCCTCTTTGAACCATGTCTTAGATTCATGCGATACAACTTTCCCCACTACTTTCCCCCTTCCTTTCCTTTTTGAACCACGTCCTAGATTCATGCTATACAACTTTTCCCACTACCTTCCCCCATTCCTTTCCTCTTTGAACCACGTCCTAGAATCATGGTATACAACTTTCCTCACTACTTTCCTGTTTGATCCAACACCTAGATTCGAGTGCAGAAGCGGAAAAAGCCCACATACAGCTAGAGCAATGCATGTGGAATAAGTAAATTATACCTTAAGGCTCATGGGGTGTGGTTCGGTGGGCGACTGGAGGCCGTTCGACCCACACTATGTACGGTGGCGAAGAAGAAGGGGTCGAAGGCCCTCCGCCGCCGCCGCTGGGTGAAAGCGAACAGCCGCGCCGGTAGTGGATTCCCTCCCTTACCGATGGTGATAGTGTTAAGTCTCCTTCCCTTCCCGATGGACGGATCCTGCCGGCTCTTTGACTAGCAGTGAGGGGAGAGAGAGAGAGAGAGGCCAACGAAGTATTGTTTAGACCTGGAGAGGGTGAGAGAGTGTGAAGAGAGCAACTACAAGCAGACCAGCAGTCAGGGGAGAGAGAGAGGCCAACGAAGTCTTGTTTAGATCTGGAGAGGGTGAGAGAGAGTGAAGAGAGCAACTACAAGCGCTGAGGCTCCAGCGTGTATATATATATACTGGAGAGAGTGTGAAGAGTGCAAACCCTAGAAAACAAGCGCCGAGGCTGCAGCTTATACGTGATGAGGTGATTATACGGTCACTACGAGATCGTATAGCTCCGTATCCATCCATTTTGACCAGTCAAAGAATCCTCCTGGCACGAATTATGCTCAAGTTTAGTTATCGAACCCGAGACCTCATGTTTGATGAGAGAACAGGCTAACCAGCTACACAACCCTCCCATTATGATCAACAAGAGGAAAATAACCTTCTATACATTCCTGCATTCGTGTGAGAAGCATGCCATGTTTTTTTGTGTGTGGGAGTCATTGGGATTTAAATCATAATCGTGTCATGTGGCTTTGGTGGTAAGACTATCCAAAGTGTTGCAGAAATAATGCAGCCTTAGTCACCTTACCTCTCTCCATGTAGTACGTTGGGTCCCACCAGTCAGAGGGTGAAACAAACAAATTAATAAGAAAAATTAAAAGCGGCAGTGGTGTATCTTACCTCACACATCTCGCTACTTCTTGGGAACACGGTCCAATTGATCCCTCTATTTTCTCACGTACAATTTTAAGTGAATCCTTATTATAACATGCAAACAATTTTGGGCACCTGTATTCAACCTAAGTCAGTGTGCCACCGTATCTTGTACGACTCCCTCTGTCTAGGTGTAATAAGTCACATTAGAAGGTGCAGCGGGACCAAGGTGCAAGCAGATTGGAGGAGAAGGAGAAACTTGACCGGTCATTCCTCCAATCAAAGCCCTGATTTCTGTCTCTAAACGCAAGAATTTATCCAAACAACTAAGAGATGTCGTTTTAGCTACCATGCAGGGCCACGTATTAACTCGCATGCAAGCCGACTTTGATTTCTTGACTGATCAACGCGTAGTTGCGCTCCATGCATTGAGTTTCCGGGGGAGATAACAAGGTAGAGTAAGGAGCGTTTGGTTACATTGCTTAGGCTGGTCATAGTGGTGAGTACCTTGGACTAGTACACCATGCATATGTTACTAGTCTATGTTACTACTATGCGAAGTTTGCCGTTGGAAGCGAGCCGATCTGGCTCTCCTGAGCTAGCAAGGTTTTTCTAGCCCACCCAAGCTAGCTGGCCCACAAAACCTAACATATTTTAACAATTCCGAACGCCTAAACTTGCCCGGCTATGCTATAAGTTGTTCTTGCTAAGGATCCAAATGCTCCCTAAGTAACAACGCTCGCTAGAAACGAGGCCTGGAGGGGATTGAGATGCGAAGTTAGTGGACGATGCCTAAACATTTTGGGAATATCTAATTTCCGTAGGATGACTTAACACCTAGACGGAGGGAGTACTACTCCTCAGTCCAGGTTTGATGGAATATTCGTCACCTCTTCTTTTCTTCTACGTACTCCATTTGTATCTCACTTCCTGTGGCTTGGCACTCGCACGATTTTCCTATTCTATGAACCTGTGTGTGCGTGTGCGTGTGCATGTGTGTGTTTCACAGCATGTGTGTGTTAGAGAGAGTGACAGATCGACCTACACCTACAGAGAGATGGTGTGTAGTGTATGATTTTAGCCGCAAGAGTCGGTGCATCCTCTTGTTTCTGGGCGTCCAGTAGGGACAGGTGGACAGCTGCCACGCCCGCTCCTGACCAGCCTGGCCCAACCAAAGCCCCTCCATCGCCCGCGCGCACTTCCCGCCCGAAATGGTCAACGCCTCTCCAAAGAATCGGTGCCGCATTGATGCTCGGGCAGAGCGGATGCGACCTCTCACTGGCGCCTACGTTGAAGGGAGAAGGGGATTCAAGAGTGATGGTTGCTTTGTCCGTCCAACTTACTGCTCGGTCTATGTGATTTGACGGCTCATTGGTCATTATTACTGAGGTGGTAGGACTGCTGGATGTCCCACGCTTTCAGCGAAGGGAGGTACTACTAGATTACATTTTTCTCCATTCTTACGGCGGAGGAGTGCAAGAGCAGTGAAAACACACAAGCTCAGTGATTACATGGCCCACCTCACACTATCACCATATTTTCTAGACACCGTACGACACCTAACTCTTTACATAGTACTCCCTCACACTATCACCATATTTTCCAGCTTTTGTTACATGTATCTTGCGTCCAAGGTTGACCGTTGCAACATTTCATCAAATACAAAGGAGACTAACAAGCATGCTATTGCATCTCAATGATTGACAGATCATAGCAAATATGTACTCCCTCTGTTCCAAAATAAGTGTCTCAACTTTATGCTACATACGGAGCAAAATGAGTGAATCTACACTCTAAAATACATCTATATACATTAGTGTTTGGAGTATGTAGTAGTAGTCCATATTGAAATCTACTGAAGGACATATATATTCCAAAGAATATGATAATCTCTCTAACCAAGGTAGTAGGGACGAGGAGTAAATAGAGGGAGTAGTAAAATTTTCTCCTCGTCCTGCGAGCAACCGCGCGCGTGGGCGAGGGACCGGGCGTAAGGCGTACAATACTACTACTACTCATGCAGTCCCTAGCCATCAAAACAGAGACAGCTAAAGAAAAAACGATACATGCAATCCCTAGCCCTTGAACCATAAACCCTAACCAGGCTTTCATTTGCTGGCAACGTCGGCTCTTCCTAAGAAATGAAGTTTGCAACCCTTTGACCATCGAATCATTTTGTGCAGTTTCACCAAAATCGAGATGAGCATCCCTGTGGCACAGAAATTGAAGAAGCGTGATTAGAATAAGATTACTGGGACTAGTTGACGAGACATAAACTCATCACAAATATAGTACGTAGAAGCCAGTAGAGGTATGTGCGGGGTAAAGAAATAGAGAAATATCCACATGGAGTGATGTGGGCAGCTGGAGTAGTGGTGCAAGCCGGCTGTAAAGGGAGTTGTACCTGACGGATGTCATGACATAGCTCAACCTAGAGGAGGGCGGCGGGAGGAGGCAACTACCCACGTCGCGGCAGTGAGCAATGGACGAAGGCAACCTCACCGGCTTTGTGAGAGAGAATGGCGGGGACCCTTGATCGGGACGTGCCGACAGTGGGTTTTCGCCATCGGCGATGGCGACCGCATCTACACTAAGCATCCTCCCCTTCCCCCGGTGGACGTGATCCACTGGGATGTTAGAGATGTGGCCACAGTGGTTTTGTGCGAGAGAGTGTGAAAACTGAAGAGGGTAACCCCAGCAAGCAACCGTGTAGGCTCGTCCTGCCTATGTATATAGTGGAGCGGTTTCCTTTTCTCTCCATATGAACCTATTTATATTGCGTATGTGCCACTGAAGAAAAAAAATCTTTATTTATAAATGACGCGGCACCTACTACTCGTTCTCCTATAAACCTTGCTCTTGGCATCTCCAAACTATTAATCTTGCGATTGGCTCTTCGCCTCTTCGGGAAGTCGAGCAATAATGGTACTGCAGTATATATCGTTCTGGCTATATGAGACCGAATGAATTGCTGCACATCCACCACGTGGCGAGGGTCGAGGGGCGAGGTAGAGTGCGTACTATTACGTCCGTTTCAATATGGAATACATACAGAGCAAAATGAGTGAAATGTACACTCTAAAATACGTCTATATACATCAATGTTTGGAGTATGTACTAGTAGTTCATATTGAAATCTACAAAAGGACATATATTCCAAACAATATGATAATCTCTCTAACCAAGGTAGGGACGAGGAGTAAATGGAGGGAGTACTAGTAAAAATTTCTCCACGTCCTACGAGCCACCGCGCGCATGGGCGAGGGAGTGGGCATAAGGTGTAGTAAGCAAGCTTCACCTCATCCTGCGAGCCACCGCGCCCATGGGCGGGGGAGACAGCATACTGAGCAAGCTTCTCCTCGTTCTGCGAGATGACAGGAGAAATCAAAAGTACTCTAGTATATAGAGCCTTGCCTCTAAGGTAGGCCCCAAATGGTTTGCCTCTTTTTAACATAAAGCGTCAAGTTGCAATTTGTTTGTTCACCCATGGTAGACGACCCTCCCTCCATCTAGTGGACAACTAGTACACGTGTCAAATTACCACGTGGGCTGCCTTTTCGTACAGAAATGAGCTCCACTGTGTACCCGCACAGGTGTGGTTGGGAAAGAGACGGGAGTATGTGCGCCGTGCGTGCACCTCTTCTCTTCGTGCACGTCCCCCACCTACGTGTGTGTGTGTGAGAGATACAAACCTAGACAAATGGCTTGTGCGTTCGTGAGTGTTTTTTGTTTTGGGGGGAGGTTGATTTCGTGAATGTATTTGTGGGAATATGTGTTGATGACATCTCAAACAAAATTTTGCATGCAATGTCTATGAAATGGAGGCCTATCCATATCATATATAGAGGGTCGGGCGATCCACGAGAAGAGAGGGAGGGGTCATAGATATCGATAGAGTCGAAGAGAGGATCAAGTGGGTGGATGCGAGATCGATGAAGAGAGCCATCGAAATTGTGTGTGTGTGCAAGTCAAAGATATAGGGCGACTGACCTAGCTACCGGAATGTCAGAGGGCATGGGTCAAGTTTATGTGTGGTAGGGAGACATGACTAGAGCACTTGATGTATCGGTGTGTGTGTGTGTGGGAGGGCGTGGGGGGAGGGGTAGGCAAAGGCCTAACTATAGAGGTAGAACGACTCGTATATGTGTTGAGAAGGAGAGACCCAGCTATGGCTTGAGGGAGATCGGTCGACAGCCATACATAACTGAAGGACGGGAAATAGGATGGGACACACACAGAGAGAGAGAGAGAGGAGAGAGAGGGAGGGAGAGGGGTAGAGCGCTGGATGGGTGATGGATTTGCTTCTCGAAGATGGTGGGAGAGGCCTATTAGACAAACTAAGGGTGGAACTGCAATATTATCAATAAGAGTGGGGATGTGTTTCTGTGTGTGCCTGTGCGTGATAGATCTGTCGGGACACATCCATGGATGACGAAGGGGAACCATGTGTTTGGTAAGCAAACCTAACTAGATCGGTAGATCAATTGTTGTTTGTCGGAGGAAGGGAGAGACATAACTAATGAGGTAGATCAATCAACGCGTGGGGGAAAAACAAGTTATAAGGACCTAGCTAGCTATATGTATAGCGGGAGATCGGTCGGTGTACGTCCATTTGTTAGTGGCAAATAAGGCCCACGAGATGGAGACAGAGAGAATGGAGCTAGGATGTGGTGTGAGAGGCCCAGCTACTAGCTAGATAGGGGGAGGAGTGTGCGGTTATGAGATCGATGAAAAGAGGGGCGAGAGTTTACACGTGTGTGGGACCGTATGAGAGACACGAGGCAAGGACACATAAAGGAGGAGATTGAAGGTGCGTGTGTATGTTGTAGGCAGACATCGCTGGATAGGTTTATCGATCGGTGTGTGTCGGTAAGGAGTTGTGGAGACTGTGGGAGAACGACCTAAAGATAAAAAATGAATGTGCGCGATGGACAGAATGCTGAGGGAGGGGGAGGGCGAGGAGGGCGTGTGCATGCACGAGAGAAAGTTAGTGGTAGCTACAAAGGTTAGAGGATTGTGTGGGTGTAAGAGACTAACAAAGATCATAATTTGATATGAAAGTGGATTCATATATTTGAATAGCAGATCATAGTGTTTTAAACATATGCATGCATGAATATAGCGGCGATATGAGTGTTGTGGTTTTGCACATGTTATACCATCATGTGATAATGCATGGCGTTTGCAACTCACAGGTAAATGTCGAACAATCTAAACCATAATATACATCGAACAATCTCACATTTTATTTGAATTTGTGATAATGTGTGGTGTTTGTAGCTTACAACTAAATATTGAACAATCTAAACAATACTATATATCGAACATTCTCACATTTTATTTGAATTTGTGGTAGTGTGTGGTGTTTGCAACTCACATCTAAATACTTGTAGGTGTAGGGGGCGGGGCACCATACATAATGTGATAATCACATTATACATATGAGACATGGTTTAGTTTGTGAAGATCTAGCTAGAGCTTGAAACGTACTACGATTTGAAATCAACATAAAGTGGATTCCAAAAATCGAGTTCGAGTTCATATAGTACACATAGTTCATACGTAACTCGAGACTAATCATGTGGTGTGATGTGAAGATAATACACAAACGATGGTTTAACTTGACAATAGTGACGATTGTAGATCTTATTAAAACAGAGAAATGAATTCAAATGATTTGACTTCACAACAATCATTATTGTAGATCTTATTCAAATAGAGAAACGAATTCAAATTTAGTTCATATTGAAGCGGTAGTATATACGTTTGGAATGCACTAAAACGTTCATTTGAGTACTAGGTATCATGCATTATACATGTAGTGAAATATTTTAATTGAACATAACATGAATTCAAAGTTTTGAATGACATTTTTAGTGCGAATTGATTTGGTACAGTACACGTTAGGATTGTCCGGAAATTTGAACCCGCGCCTTGTTAGCCCGAAATATTTAAGATATATCTTTGTCTCGTTGTGCTCCGACAACTCCCTCCATCTCAACCGTGCCTTGCTATTCCAAAATTACAATGCGCGCGAAAACTGCCACCTCCTGTGAAATCCTGACACATGAAATGCCCATGATAACCCTGAACCGAAAGAACCGCCTCAAATCGGTGGGGGTACTTCCGTAACTTACCCCACATTTCAGACAAGCGTGTCCCTAAGCCATGGTTCCCCACTCCCATACCATCCGCCCACCCATTCGTACACCGAGGCCGGCAAAAGCCGCGAAGCCCCACACCCTCCTTCGTCCGCCACCCAGCCTGAGCCTCTTCCCCGATGACGTCGTCCACAACAACACCTCGACGTCCCTCATCCACTATACCGGATGAGGATCCGTCGTCGATCTGGTCGTCTCGCCGGTTCAGCCACCCCGTCCTCCACCTCCAAGGAGCTGCCCCGACGTTCCCCTCGTCTTTCGCGCCACCTCCATTCCCACACCGTCATCTTCACCTGCACCACCGGAAGAGCATCATCATCATTGTTTCCTCGGATGAAGCTGCGGCCAATTCGGCTCCACCAAAGAGGTTGTACACCAATCGCCGCATTTTCTTCTTGATTCGATCTCACGGTGCTGCCGGTGCTCGGTCCCGAGCCGACACGGCGCGACTCCATCCACGGCGGCGTCGCCGGCCACTTCCTCCACGGCGTTGCTCCCTCGGTGGTGACGTCCACATTAGTAGGAGCTGCTGCTGCTTTAGCTCTCGCTCGCGCTGCTGCTCTGCTCTTGCTCTCGGTCCCCTGCCTGGTCTGCTCTTGCCCTTCCTCTTGCCCGCGCTGCTTCTCTCGCTCTTTCTTTTGCTTGTGATGCTCCTTCGATTTAGCTACACTTCATTCGACTGAATCGACTTTTGGGTCAGTCGATTTTCAGGGGGTGGGGGGCTCACCGGAGTTAAGGAAGAACCAGCTGCAGCGGGGAGGGGGGCGCTCGCCGGA
>NC_041388.1:190787795-190817082 GCF_002162155.2 Triticum dicoccoides
GGGGCTTACAGGGATGGCCAGGGCGGCGGCGGACCGGCGGTGGGGAGTGTTTTCGGGGCGGGCGGGGCGGCGCACCACCGGCCGCAGGCGGCGGGGGCGGCTGTTTGGCCGGTGGTGGCTAGCGGCTCACAAGGGTGGAGGTTGAACTGCAGGCCCTTGATTTCGTATCCAACGGCTGCAAAATCGACTGACCATAGATGAAAAAGTCTGTCGACTAACTTGTAGCCTCGCCTCTAGTGTGTTTAGTTTCGATAGTAAAATTCAGTTTCGATAGCAAAATTCAGTTTCGAGAGTTAAGTTCAGTTTTGATAGTTAAATTCAGTTTCGACAATTAAGTTCAGAGATCGGCAGCTGATGTATACATGTAGCACTTTGTGGTTATGTATTTTACGTCATCTATTGGAGATGCTATTAGAATCCCACTCAGGTTAACGTTGTCTCTCTTGTCCTGCTTCAGCCTCGGCGTCGTACAACTCACCGGAGCTGTTCCAACGACAAAACCCTCCATCACAGCAAAGCAGTACCTCGAGCTCCATCTCCAGACACCTAAGATCTTCTTCCCCTCCTCCAACAGCCAAGTTAGCTGGAGCATCCTCACCGGCCAACCCAATCGCACTGAGATCGACATGGCTTCGCCAAAAAGGTTGTACACTACTTGTGGTTTGACTTAATCTCACCATGCTTCTTTGCATCCTGTGATCTTACAATTCTTATGAACCAAACACCCAGATTGGCATAAATCCTGTGTTTTTAAATTCTCTATTTTGCACGTGCATTCCTATCCTATTCCTGTCTATTTCCTATCTGTATATTATTAGAATCCTCAAATTCAAAAAGCCCTTACACAATTACTTCTGTTACAGATATGTGTCAAAGAAAACCTTGTGTGGTTTGTCGTGCTCCTGCGGTGTTGTGTTCCACCCCAGCTCAGCCACTCTAATGACGGAAGGGTTCACCATAGCAGGGATCCGCTCTCCAGACTATCTTTCGCCGCCTCAGATCTTCTTCCCCGCCGCCGGCAGCCACGACAACTGCATTACCATTGTCAACTGAGCAGATGACCTTGAGGACTACACGGGTCCGCAAGAGAGGTCGCACTCTTCTGTGTCTGCTTAAGTTATGCATCGCTTAATATGATGACATGCTACTTTATCATCGTGTTCACCTATTAGACTCCGACTCAGGTCCAAACTTATGCTGAAACTTGAGTTTTTAAATGGTTGTGGGGTACATATTGCGGCAGCAATCAGTACTATCTGTCTACTATCTGGTTAATCTCGGGTGTCTACTATGAGTTTCATGTTGGGTGCAAACAAACATTAAAGGAGCCATTATCTGTATTTTTTTAGCTAAAGCTATTATCCGCCTCCTATCATTGGTTTTGGGTCTATCCATAGTTTGCTACCTTCACTCTGGATTTGTGCATGCACTCCTTACATAATGTCACTATGTTTTATTCCTATGCATGTCAGTTATTGTACACAATGGAAATGAACATGTAGAGCAAAAGAGACGAGCCTTGCGTGGCAATAAAATTTCATGCAGACGTCGCTCCATGGTAGGCGCAAAGGCAGCCCCCCTCCACCCATTTCAGATCGTAATCAAGAGGAAGATAACTGTTCTGAGGGGGATTCAGAAGCAGAAGACCACTCCTATTTACCCATGAGGTCTTCGCTCTAACTTAGCATGCTGATGTTAGTAATATCATGCATATGGTGCCTTGCATTGCTTACTGTATACATCAAAGATGTCATCTACTTAGTTTAGACATGCTTTGTGTCAATGCCATCTGTTTAGTTTCTTTATCGTATATGTGAATCATGCAATGCCATCTTGTTTAGCCAGGCATCATATATGTGAATTTTGCAATGCCACCCTGGTTAGCCAATCATCTTATATGTGAATTATATCATGACATCATTTTTTTATTACCTGTTAAATTTGTCAACAATTTTAGTACATTCAATTACTCTTCCTGTGCATCAGCCATTGGACACGGTGATGGAAAAATCTGGAGTGGAAACAAGGTCTTCAGAGCATACAATGCTCTCTAACGAAGCACATGTCTTGCTGGTTACAGATAGCTCCTCAGAGGAGGATTCAGAGACAGATGACCAGTCATATCCCCCCCCCCCCGATGTGCATGCTCTAACTTGGCAGGGCTATGTTGCTCATATCGTGCGTATGGTATCTTGCATTGCTATGTCATTTCTTTAGTTTAGACATGATTTGTGTGAATGCCACCTGTTTAGTGTCTAATTACCATTTATGTGAATTATGCAATGCCATCTTTTTGCAAGACATTGGCCCTATTTCTTCAGCTTCATTTGGATTTTAATCACCCGTGGATTCGCTTCAGTGCCGAAGCTGATTCTGGGAATCAGCTTCGCCACTGAAGTACACTTTGTGGTGGTTCGGGAAATTGCACTAAAAATGCCTCAAATCTAGATTCAGCTTCACTGGCAAAGCTGATTTCAAATAGCTATTTGTTTCAGATTTCAGATTCAGCTTCACTGGCAAAGCTAAATCTATTCCCAGAAACTGAAGCAAACAGGGCCATTATATATGTGAATTATGCAATGCTATCTTGTTGCAAGGCATTATATATGTGAATTATGCAATGCCATGCTGTTTAGCCAAGCGTCATATATGTGAATTATATCATGCCTTCCTTTTTTGTATTTCTCATTGCTTTTGTCGACAATGTTTGTATATTCAACTGCTCTTCTTGTGCATCAGCCATTTGAATTGATGATGGAGAAATCTGGAGTGAAAACAAGGTCTTTAGAGCAGACAATGCTACCTGGTGAAGTAGATAAGTTGCTTGTTACAGATAGCTCCTCAGAGGAGGATTCAGAGGCAGATGACCAGTCCTATTATCCCCTTGAGGTGTATGCTCAAACTTGGCAGGGTTATATTACTCATATCATGCATATGTTGTATTGCAATGCTTAGTATTTACATAATATACACGATATTGAATGCCATCTCCTTAGTTGACACATCATATATGTGATTGCCCTCTGCTCACTTCCTTAGTATATAAATCATATATTTGAATTATATCATGCCATGATGTTTACATAGACAGCATGTATCTGAATAATGGCATGCCAACCCATTTTCTAAAGACATAATATAGTTATATCATCTCATCCTGTTCACATAGTCATCATATTTTGAATTATGTCATTCTATCTGTGAATTATCTCATGCAATCATGTTTCCATCGATGGCATGTTTGTGATTTATGGCATGCCAACCACTTTAATAGACACATCGTATAGTTATACCGTGTCATCCTGTTTACATTGTCATCATATTTTGAAGTATGTCATTCTATCCTGTTTAGTTAGCCATCATACATGTGAAATTGTGTCATGCTATCTTGTTTAATTAGCCATCATATATTTGAAATTATGTCCGGCTATTCTGTTTGGTTAGACAACATAAATGTGAATTATTTCACGCCTTGTTTTCTTCCCTACTATCCATTGCACCTGTCTATCTTACAATGTATGTACATTCAATTACTTTTCTTGTTTATCAGCCATTTCAATTGGACGGGGTGATGGCAGTATCTGTGGGTGTAAAAACACGGTCTTCAATAAAGATCGTGCTACCTGTCGATGGAGATAGAACCACGGTTGTACTTGCCCAAGAACCAGCCCCACCACACATAACCCAGACTCACGCACATTGTACCCCTACACAGTTGGACAGAGAACCAGCTACACCCCTTCTAACCCCAACCCCGGAAGATAGTAACCCAGTTCCCGTTGACACATCACCGTCTCCACCACAGAGCACCCAAACAGGAGCAGTTAGTAAGGCAACTGTAGTGCCCAAAGCACAAGGACCACCACTCCGAACCCCAAGTCAACGCATAAAGCAGAAGAAGAATTGTTCTCAGGTCAGGTTTCGTAGCTATGGTTCATACTACTTGGCTCTTGCATCATTGTATTTACTCATACCAACTAATTTCAAATTTGAAGGATGCAATTGAAACTCCAATGGCGCAACAGGTATGTTTTGAACCTATTTCTTTAACGTGTTTGCTATTGTAACTTGCACTATGTTGATTTCAATTTCAATTGAATAAACGGGTAGGTTCTCATGCCATGCACATTACAAGTGTTGTTATTGTTGTGTACTTTCCCACACTTATATTCTGCCTATGCTGCTTTGTCTTAAATAGATATGATTCAAACTGTATCTATCTTGATTTGCCAACATAAACTAGAATGATATAGACCATACAGTGACCATACTACATAGATATATGTTTGTTTCATTCTGTTATCCCGTCCACCTTACTACTGAACTGGTTTACCAAAATGAGTTTCATATACTACATTGTAAACTAGTGATGTGTGTGTTTGTTTCTCCTTTAGAACGCGGGTAAAATATTGGAGAAGAGTAGCCCATTATGCGATGGTAAAGAAAGTAATGCAGATCAGGTTCAAGATAGTGAGACATCCCTGTTGTTCTCCAAGAAAGCTGATAAAAACTATAGTGAAGACACTGAGACAACCCCAAAGTCAAGTCTTGATGTAGTGTTCGAGTTACAGGCTACTACTGCTGGCACCATCTCTTCGAACTCACTGCCTGAATCAGTTCGGCTTCTTGAGTCTCAACTTCAAGTTGAAAGACATCGATCAGACGTTATGCGACAGGAAGCCGACGGACTGAGGAAGTCCCTGCAGAATTCAGATGCATACTTTCTAGTGCAACAGCAAGTGCTGGAGGATTTAAGCGCCAAACAACACAAAGTTAATAAGCTTGCTAAGCATCTTGCCAGCATTATGGGTTCCCAGGATATTGTTTCTTGAGCTCTTCTGAAGTGGTTTCAGTTCTGGACTTGTTTTGCTGCGGCGTTTATATGCTGCTTTGTTCCCTATATTTGCACTTGTGGCGAACTTTGATGCCCAATGGATGTAATATGTGTGTCAGTGTCAAAACCGGTGGATCTCGGATAGGGGGTCCCGAACTGTGCGTCTAAGGCGGATGGTAATAGGAGGGAAGGGACACGATGTTTTACCCAGGCTCAGGCCCTCTCGATGGAGGTAATACCCTACATCCTGGTTGATTGTTCTTAATGATATGAGTATTACAAGAGTTAATCTACCACGAGATCAGAGAGGCTAAAGCCTAGAAGCCAGCCTATGGTATGATTGTATGTTGTCCTACGGACTAAAACCCTCCGGTTTATATAGACACCGGAGAGGGCTAGGGTTACACAAGGTCGGTTACAAAGGAGGAGATATACATATCTGTATTGCCTAGCTTGTCTTTCATGCCAAGTAAAGTCCCATCCGGACACGAGATGAAGTCTTCAATCTTGTATCTTCATAGTCCAACAGTCCGGCAAAGGATATAGTTCAGCTGTTCGGAGACCCCCTAATCCAGGACTCCCTGAGTAGCCCCCGAACTAGGCTTCAATGACGTCATGTCCGACACGCAGTATTTTCTTCGGCATTGCAAGGCGGGTTCTTCTCAAATTTTGAATGTTTGTCAAGTAGTGTGCGGACCCATAAATGTAGGACTTCTTGGCTTCAGCGCCCAATAAGGGATATCCTCCATGCGTCGAATGAATACGAGGAGCTAGGGCGTTTTTACATTCACCCCCCTAGCCAGATAAATAAATCGTCTATTAAAGGGATGGGGATTCTTAGATCCAATCCATACCATCCTTCCACAGCGAGAATCCATCAGAGCGCGCTTCGAAAAAATCCATTCCAACATGGACGACCACCGCAACTCCTCCTCCCGCCCCGTATCCCTAAGCCCGGTTATTGGGAGAGATGTTAGGTCCCACATAGTCGATTAGTCGAACTGCAGACTCAGGGATTCCTCCCTCCAGCGTATATGGTTCCTGTCTGAGCCGGGCTCGCCACCTTCAATGGCGGAGAGCAAGCGGAGAGCTTCCCCAGCCCCTCTATGGGGGAGCGGGTGTCCCTTGTTCCCTACTTATTAAGGGGACTCGGATTTCCAATTCACCCGTTGCTCCGCGGGCTCCTGGAGTTTTACAGCCTCCAACTACATAATTTCACCCCTACTTCCATATTACACATCGTCGGCTACGTTGCCCTTTGCGAGTTATTCCTGGGCTATGAGGCTCATTTCGAGCTGTGGAAGAGGTTATTTTGCCTCGTCCCTCGCACACAGAAGGGGTCACTTTATCAAGTGGGCGGAGCCGAAATATGGCGCATCGCCGAAACCGAATACCTGTCTAGTACTCCGAAGAAGACGTCCGAAGACTGGCCTTCAGAATGGTTTTATATGGAGGACGTCCCTCTTCTGGACCCTGTTCGGCGGGGTCTTCCTGAGTTCAACAATGCTCCTCTGAAGAAACGCCGAAGCTGGCGCCCATGGAGGCCCCAGGAGGAAGACAACGGAGAAGTCCTTTACCTGATGAACTGGATTAAAGCGTCGGCACAATCAGGATTGACAGTAATCGAAGTTATGTCAATACGCATAATGCGGGGAGTGTAGCCGCTTCAATATCGAGGGCACCCCCTGTGGTGTTTTAACGGGGAAGATGATGCCACCCGTTGCAGGCGTAAGGGACCGGACTCCGCTGCTGCTTTAGCAAAAAATTTGTCTGAGTTGTTCAACGGAGAGGAAGAGGAGTTCATCCGCATCAAGCCACGGGATGGATTCTCCATGTACAACCCTCCAAGCTGGGGGAGTTATATGTCCTTACTCCCATTCTTCCCGCATTTTTTTCGTAGGTACTTACCTTGCCATTTTATGGCAGGAACTGTGAAAAGCTATAAGGGAGGTCAACAGCCCATCTCCACAACCAGAGGACCCTGACCGGGCCCTCGGTCCCGGACTCGAAGAAGATCCGGACATATTCGTGGAGCTGGTAGACAGGCAGTTCTATCAATTGAGCTATGATGACGCCATGGTAGCCATTACGGCCGACTATCCCGGACTACTCCCTGGATCGCACATAAGAAAAACCAAAATACCAACTCCAGAAACTAGGATCCCCTTTTAAACTCTTCACCTACCATATACATATGGTGTTTTACATGGAAGGCATTCGGGACGCCGTGCCAAACCCACAGCAACTCGCCAACAAGAGGCACCGAGGCCGGGTAGGCCAAAGAGGAAGGCGGTCAGGACAGAGACGCCCGGGTAGAGGTATAAAAAAACCCACTCCATGGCTGTCGTCTTTCTCAAAATTTAATGACGTCCATGTTTCTTTAATAGAAAAAACGCTCACCGGAATATGTCCGGAGAGGATGCCGATCATGCTTCCACTAGTCGGGCTCCAGGGCCGGACATAGAGGCGGAAGCCGACATGGGGCGGACGCTGGATACTCCTCCTACAGAGGATGTGGATAGACTGTCCGCTACAAATTCAGAAGTGGAGAGCGCCATGAATCATAGGCATCGTCGTGCCGTACTCTGTGACGCTTGCTTCTCACCAGAGGCATTTGATACCTACAATTCTGGAGACGCGTACCTCCGTGCTGCTCAAAATGGTCTAGCCAAAGCCACGGACCAGTATGTAAGGGATGTATGGGTAAGTAAATATGACGATTATATGTATCAGTAGCCCTTGAGACTTGAAACAGTTGATGCAACTGATTTAAGGATCAATATTTGTGCAGGTTCTTACTGACAAGAATTCCCAACTGTCTCAAGAGCTGGACTAGTGCAAGGACCAACTGGAAGCCGTTGAGTGAAGGAGTCCACAAAGGGTCCCCCTGGTAACTCTGTTGTTTATTGCAAAGAATATCAGTACCAGGTAGTATGGGGCGTACATGCACACCTAACAATAGATGTTGCAGGTGGTACCGGAGTGAATCCGGAGGCCGTGGAGGCAGATACCGCACGTGATGATCGACAGCAAAATGCTGGCCAGCATGTGCTGACGCATGTCAGGAGTAGAAAAATGATCTCCAAGATGCCAATATCCGGCTGGGCGTGGAACTGAAGGATGTCCGAGCCCAGCTTGCGGACTCCATGAAGGAGAATAAACGGCTTCAGCGCAGCATTTTTAGTAAGTGCTTGAACGAACTTTTTAAAGGAGTTCGGCGAAGAAGCCTGCTAACAGCGTTATATCTGCAGGTATGCTGACGGGTCATCCCGTGGAGGAGATGCCTGGGTCCACGGGTGATCTTATGCCAGAGCTCTCACAACTGCACGAACAAGTTCGGCAGGTGATGCAGAGTATTGCCCAAGCCTTGTGGTCGTCCGCGTCCCCGCCAGGAGGCATGGGGGAGCTTATAGAGAAGCTGAAGGGAGCACGGTGGCACTTCCGGTTATGGATTATATCGGCCTGTCAACAGGGCGCACGGGAAGCATAGGCTATGGTGAAGACACGATACACCAAGGCTGACCCAAACCACATGGCGAAGGTCGGACCTGTGGGGCCCGATGGGAAAGAAATCCCTGTCAGTTTAGTGTATGATCAAGTAGAGTTAGCCGCAAAGTATTCTCAACAGGATTGTAGGCTAGACAGCCTGTTGGATGGTATAGAAAAAGAATTTGATCAATCTTAGTGTCCGTGTACTTCAAGTGACATACGTAATGTCCCTAGCCGGATTGTAAATCATTTGTCATGGCAGACCTTTTCACTTCGACCTCTGGACTCGATAGTCCGGAGTGTATCCGAATACCCACTCTATTATATAAAAACCGGGGTATGCATGGAAACCAGGCGTAGGGGTCATAAGTGCTTGAACAGACAAGTACCCAACTAGCTATGTTATATTACATGGGTAGTAAGAAACATATTCCAGGGAGAATAGTTCCGTTAAGGGTTCCTTTCCCTGGGTACACATGCCTTAATGTGCATGTCCGGGCTGCGAGTCGCAGGTTAAAAACATCTGGGGGCATGTAGTAATTTAAATGAAAGTCATCTTTTATTCACCGACCGAATATTCCCTTAAGAACGCTAGCTTTCGGCTTCACCCAGTCTGAGGTACACATCAGACTGACCCGACAGTAACAATCGCAGAGGTGCTCCCCTTATGCCCTAGCCGAAATAACGGGAACATAGGGCATAAAGACAAGAGCCAGGCAACCCAGCTTGGCCAAAACTTAAGTCATATTGATGCATATAATGGCAAAAAAAGGTACATGCGGAAGGATGACACATGTGCGGGGCATGAAGCCCGGAAAAATAATTAGATTAAGCTTCTGTATAGGAAGCCCCCAAGTATATTGAGTGCGGTTAGCGTCAAGATTGTGTAACCAAGACACAGGTTTAGCCCTTTAGGGCTTTGAAAAGAAAAGAGAGAAAGAAAGAGGAAAAAACAGATGTGCAAAAAATTCATGGAGGTAAGGAGACGAACATAGAGTCCGACGCTAGGCGTAGAATCTTCGTAGTCTGGCTGCATTCCACTGGTTTGGCTCGAGTCGATTATTCGATGCATCCCGCAGACGGTACGCTCCACTGGTCAGAACCTGGTCGATAATGAATGGACCTTCCCATTTGGGCTTGAGCTTGTTCTTTTTCTTCTCCTGTAGGCGCAGAACTAGTTCACCAACGTTATAGGTTTTGGCCCACACTTGTCTGCTTTGATACCTTCGAGCCTGTTGTTGATAGAATGCGGAACGGGCTTTTGCCACATTGCGCTCCTCCTCTAGGGCATCCAAACTGTCCTGCCGATCGAGCTCGGCCTCTCTTTCTTTGTACATACGCACTCGAGGTGAGTCATGGATTATGTCACAAGGTAGTACCGCCTCAGCGCCGTACACCATAAAACGGTGTGTATCCGGTAGTGCGATTCGGCATGGTCCGCAGCCCCCATAGTACGGAGTCGAGCTCCTCTACCCAATGGGTGTCTGATTCCTTTAAGGACCAGAATAATCTGGGTTTAATACCACTCATGATAAGACCATTCGCGCGTTTGACTTGACCGTTAGTTTGCGGATGATAGACAGAAGCCTAATCGAGCTTGATGCCCATGTTGCTGCACCAAAGTTTCACCTCGTCGGCTGTAAAGTTTGTGCCGTTGTCAGTGATGATGCTGTGGGGAACGCTATAACGGTGTACAACCCCAGATATGAAGTCTATCACCGGTCCAGATTCAACCATTTTGACAGGTTTGGCCTCTATCCATTTGGTGAATTTGTCCACCATGACAAGTAAGTATTTTCTCTTATGGGTTCCCCCTTTGAGGGGTCCGACCATATGGAGCCCCCAGACCGCGAAGGGCCAAGTAATGGGGATGGTTTGGAGGGCGGTAGGTGGCATGTGGCTTTGGTTTGCAAAAAGCTGGCAACCAACACAATGTTGAACCAGATGTTGTGCATCTACCCGGGCCGTCGGCCAATAAAAACATGTATGGAAGGCCTCACTTACAAGGGCCCGGGCTGCTGCGTGGTGGCCGCCGAGCCCGGCATGGATTTCTGCCAACAGCTTCCGCCCTTCCTCTTCGGAGATGCACCTTTGAAGGACTCTGGTTGTGCTTTTCTTATAAAGCTCTCCCTCATGGACCGTGTAGGCTTTAGATCGCCGCACTATGCAGTGAGACTCATTTTGGTCCTTAGGTAATTCCTATCTAGTTAGGTAGGCTAGGAATGGTTCTGTCCACGGGGCGATGACGGCCATTATCACATGGGCTGAAGGTGTTATTTCGGTGGCAGAGCCTCCGATTGTGTCAGAGTATTCGGTATCTGGGGTTGTGGCCGGATCCGGACTAATTTGGCCGGTGTCCCCTTCCCATACCATGGATGGTTTAAGCAGTCTTTCCAGGATGATGTTTGGTGGGACAGGGTCATGTTTAGTGCCGATACGAGCTAGGATGTCCGCTGCCTGGTTGTTTTCCCGAGCCACGTGGTGGAATTCCAGCCCCTCGAACCGAGCTGACATTCTGAGGACGGCATTGTGATATGCCGCCATTTTCGGATCCTTGGCATCGAAGTCTCCCTTTATTTGGGATATTGCGAGGTTCGAGTCCCCACACACCTCTAGGCGTTGGATGCCCATGGAGACCGCCATCCGGAGGCCATGTAGTAGGGCCTCGTATTCGGCTGTGTTATTGGAGTCCATATATAGTATTTGGAGCACGTATTGCACTGTGTCTCTGGTAGGGGACGTCAGGACGACGCCAGCCCCTAGACCAGCCAGCATTTTAGAGCCGTCGAAGTGCATGATCCAATTGGAGTATGCGTCGTACTCTTTAGGGAGTTCGGCTTCTGTCCATTCGGCTACAAAGTCGGCCAGTACTTGTGACTTAATGGGTCGTGGCTTATATGTTACGTCGAACGGGAGGAGCTCAATAGCCCATTTGGCAATCCGGCCCGTGGCATCACCACAGTTGTTTAGTATGTCATTGAGTGGTACTTCGGATGCCACCGTGATCGAACACTCTTGAAAGTAGTGTCGTAATTTCCGGGATGCCATAAACACCGCGTATGCTATATTTTGGTAATGTAGGTACCTTGATTTGCATGGAGTGAGGACGGTGGATACATAATATACCGGCTTTTGAAGCGGGAATTTATGTCCGTCCGTCTCTCGTTCGACGACGAGCACTACTCTTACAACTTGGTGAGTTGCCGCTATATATAATAGCATTGGTTCACCAACAGTTGGCGCGACCAGGATTGGGTTGGCGGCCAGGATGGCTTTGATTTCTTCTAGTCCGGCCGTGGCTGCGTCCGTCCACTCAAGTGTTCGGTGCGCCTAAGAAGGTGATAAAGGGGAAGTGCCTTTTCTCCTAATCGGGAGATAAAGCGGCTTTAAGTCGCCACGCATCCAGTCAATTTCTGGATTTGCTTGAGGTCAGTTGGGGTAGACAACTTTGACAGAGCTTGGATTTTAGCCGGATTTGCTTCAATTCCTCTACTGGAGACGATGAAGCCTAGGAGCTTTCCAGCGGGAACGCCGAAGACGCATTTTTCCGGATTGAGCTTAATGTCGTATGTTCGGAGATTGGTGAACGTGAGCCTCAAGTCGTCTATTAAAGAGTCGACGTGTCTGGTTTTAATGACCACGTCGTCTACGTATGCCTCCACAGTCTTGCCGATCTGCTTTTCCAGACATGTCTGGATCATGCACTGTTATGTTGCGCCGGTGTTTTGAGTCCAATGGGCATTGTGCTAAAGCAGAAGGGGCCATATGGTGTTAAGAATGCTGTTGCGGCTTGATCAGACTCCGCCATCTTAATCTGGTGGTAACAGGTGTATGCGTCGAGGAAGCACAGTGATTCGTGTCCTGCGGTAGCGTCGATGATTTGATCGATGCGAGGGAGTGGGAAGGGATACTTTGGGCAAGCCTTGTTAAGGTCTTTGAAGTCGACACATAGGCGCCAGGATTTGTCCTTTTTTGGTACCATCACTAGGTTTGCCAGACAATCCGGATGTTTTATTTCTTTAATGAATCCGGCTTCCAGTGGCTTGGCCAGCTCCTCTCCCATGGCTTGTCGCTTAGGTTCAGAGAAACGCCGAAGAGTCTGCTTGACCGGCTTGAATCCTTTTAGAATATTAAGGCTCTGTGAGGGAGTCCTGGATTAGGGGGTATCCAGACAGCCGGATTATATCCTTTGTCCGGACTGACGGACTATGAAGATACGAGATTGAAGACTTCGTCCCATGTCCGGATGGGACTCTACTTGGCATGGAAGGCAAGCTAGGTAATACAGATATGTATATCTCCTCCTTTGTAACCGACCTTGTGTAACCCCAGCCCCCTCCGGTGTCTATATAAACCGAAGGGTTTTAGTCCGTAGGACAACAGACAATCATACCATAGGCTAGCTTCTACGAGTTAGACTCTCCGATCTCGTGGTAGATCAACTCTTGTACTACTCATATCATCAAGAATAAATCAAGAAGGACGTAGGGTTTTACATCCATCAAGAGGGCCCGAACCTGGGTAAAACATCGTGTCCCCTGCCTCCCGTTACCATCCGCCTTAGACGCACAGTTCGGGACGCCCTACCCGAGATCCGCCGGTTTTGACACCCACATTGGTGCTTTCATTGAGAGTTCCTCTGTGTTTTCGCCATTAGGCTTCATGGCTCCTTCAATCATCGATAGTGATGCAGTCCAGGGTGAGACTTTTCTCCCCGGACAGATCTTTGTATTCGGCGGCTTCGCACTGCGGGCCAACTCGCTTGGCCATCTGGAGCAGATCGAAAGTTACGTCCCTGGCCACCAGGTCAGGTTTGGAAGCTTAAATTACACGGCCGATATCCGCGGAGACTCGATCTGCGACGGATTCGAGCCCCTGCCGAGTGCGCTACACGGTCTCGATGAGCATGATTTAGCTCTACCGTCGGACAGTGTCCAGGAGATCGCACGGGCAACTCCTCCGACCCTCAATTCGGAGCCAATCATGCCATCCATGGACGGGTGGATAGACCCCGCCATGGAGGCCATACTCTCAACGGCGATCGAGCCGAGGATCAACCTTACCCTTCACGGGAGCCGTGACGCCGAACTACTGGATTCTTCCCTGGCCACGGACCCAGAACCGCCTGCGCCCGTGCCTATCGAATCTGGCTGGGCGCCGATCATGGAGTTCAGCTCCGTGGATATTTTTCAGCACTCACCCTTTGGCGACATACTGAACTCATTAAGCTCTCTCTCCCTGTCAGGAGAATCCTGGCCAAACTATGTTCGGCAGGATTGGGATGCGGATGATGAAGAAATTCGCCGCCCATCCACCACCCACTTAATAGCCACTGTCGACGACCTAACCGACATACTAGACTTCGACTCCGAAGACATCGACGGTATGGACGATGATGCAGGAGATGAACAGGAACCACTACCGGCAGGGCACTGGACACCCACTTCATCATATGATGTATACATGGTGGACACACCCAAAGAAAATGACGATGAAGAACAGAAGGACGCAATGAAGGGTTGTCCCCTCGAGAACTAGTCAAAGCGGCGGCGCAAGCGCCGCTCCAAATCCCGCCTTGGCAGAAACAACGGTCATATAGACCCAGCAATAGAGCAGGGTGAACCATCGCCCGACCAGGGCAACACGGAGAATCAAACCGAACAACCCAACTCCGTCGAAGATAACAGTCCGGACGACATCACACCGGACAGGCACCCGGTGCAACAAAATGCCCATGAAAGGCTGGTTGCCACTGCGAGGAGTCTGAAAAAGCAGAAGCAAAGGCTCAGGGCTGCATAAGACACAATCAAAATTAGATGGAGTGAAGTACTCAACACTGCAGCGAAGTACGGCAGTAATCGCCACACGAAGAGCTACCCGAAGCGAAAGTTGCTACCTGAATTCGATGAGGAGGCCTTAGATCCTCCACAACTAAAAAATAAAACGGCCACCCGATCGGATAGACGACCTCGTAGCCAATATAGAGTAGCAAACGATGCCGCACTTAAGCCAGTACGAGATCCACGCGAGGGCTCGCATCAAAATGACGGCGCAACCAGATCCATCTATGGGCCACGCAAGCGCGCTCCAGCATGCAATACAACACAACATACGTCCGAACACCACGGTACACCCAAATACGGGGGTGCCGTAGACACCCTATGTTTCACCGACGAGGTGCTGGACCATGAATTTCCAGAGGGATTCAAACCCGTAAACATAGAGGCGTACGACGGAACAATAGACCCTGGGGTCTGGATTGATGACTACATCCTCCATATCCATATGGCTCGAGGAGACGATCTCCACGCCATCAAGTACTTACCCCTCAAGCTCAAAGGGGCAGCTCGGCACTGGCTTAAAAGCCTCCCCGAAAACTCCATCGGAAGCTGGGAAGAGCTCGAAGACGCCTTTTGGGCAAATTTTCAAGGGACCTATGTCCGACCACCGGACGCAGACGATTTAAGTCATATAACTCAATAGCCCGGTGAGTCGGCCCGAAAGCTTTGGAACAGGTTCCTCACTAGAAAGAACCAAATAGTCGACTGTCCGGACGTTGAAGCCTTAGCAGCTTTCAAGCATAGAATTCGAGACGAATGGCTGGCCAGACACCTCGGCCAAGAAAAGCTGAGAACAATGACAGCATTAACAAGCCTCATGACCCACTTCTGCGTGGGCGAGGACAGCTGGTTAGCCCGATGCAGCACCAGTGACCCAAGTACATCCGAAGTCAGGGGTGGAAGCGGGAAATCACGACACAGCAAAAAAAAGCGCTGGAATAAAGCAGACAACCCGAGGAGCACGGCGGTAAACGCCGGATTCAGAAGCTCTCGGCCAGGTCAGCAAAAGCCGCCCTCCAAAGGCAACAGAGATGACCTGTCCAGTCTAAACAAAATTTTGGACCAAATATGTCAGATCCATAGCACCCCCGATAAACCTGCAAATCATACCCACAGAGAATGTTGGGTCTTCAAGCAGTCCGGCAAGCTCAACGCCGAACACAAGGGACAGGATACACCAAGCGAAGACGAGGACGAGCCTCGCGAGCAAAGCACTAGGGAACTGAAGAAATCCCCACCAGAAGTCAAAACAGTCAACGTGTTACACGTGATAAAGGGGAGAAACAAAGTGGCACCCCTAGAGAAACATGCCCCCGGGCCTATCACCATAGAGCTCCGCCACTGGTCGTCCCAACCGATCACCTTCGACCATCGGGATTACTCGGCAAGTATCCGGCGTGTAGGATGGCCGCCTTAGTATTAGATCCAATAATTGACCGAGACCACTTCACATGAGTCCTGATGGACGGCGGCAGCAGTTTAAATCTGACATATCAGGACACAATCCGCAAAATGGGGATAGACCCAACAAAAATTTGCCGCAGCAATGCTACCTTTAAAGGAGTAATGCTAGGCCCAGAGGCTCATTGCACGGGCTCCCTACTACTAGAGGTTATATTCGGCTTCCCCGATAACTTCCGCAGCGAAAACCTAACCTTCCACATCGCTCCGTTCCAAAGTGGCTATCAGGCACAACTCGGATGCGAAGCTTTCGCTCGCTTTAACGCAATACCGCATTACGATTCCCTCACGCTTAAGATGCCCGGTCCACGCGGCATCATTACAGTAAATGGAAATATTGAGCTCTCCTTGTGCGCCAAAGACAGTGCGGCCGCCTTTGCAGCCGCAAACTAGACGACCTCACCAACTCAAGCATTTGACAGGTCGTTAAGACCACGAACACGGTTAGACGAGTCTGGCGTTGCTATATGTAATTGTTACGGGTTTGATGGCTATACCCCTATTACAATACAAGGGCCTCAATGCGCGCGCACAAGTGGCAATCAGGCTCACCTCTACTCATTTTGAACTATATAATGTTTATTTAGTATAACTTAACTTTTTGCACGGCAACTTTTCAATTAAGTTCCTCTCTTTTCAGATGATCATCGTGCTGCACCCGTCCAGAATACAGCACAATGGAGACACAGGCGCAGACGTGCAGGAGGGACTCGTTCCAAGGATTCTTTTTAGATTAAGACTCTGCGTAAACCTTTTTTACTATCTTTTGTTGATACACATCCCTCGAATTCTCAGTACAATTGAGAAGGATGCTGGCGTCTTGGCATGTGGCCACGTCAGAATAATGCACGTACCTGGACACCAGGGGCTTATTACAAAGGGCGCTGTTTAGGCTCGGTTTACACCATAAAGACCGAATACCTTAGGGAGTGTTCGGCGTCGCGAGTTTGGCCTTATATGCATCAGCTCCGAATCATGTCTTTGGTCAAATGTTGGGTTTTCCTGGCTCCCGTGTTTTGCTGACTTACGTTCCGCTCTATCGGCTAAGGCGGCACTAGGAGAACTACTAAGATTGTGCCCTGGTTTATCCAGACGAGCACATCAGTAGAGAAAGCCGAAAACTAACTGTCATGATATAGCGTGAGACTGGTCAACCACTCGATGACCTATTGGAATCTTCGTGATTCCTTCGCCTTAACGAAGGGCTGTTTCCTGGCCGGACATGTACACACGCCAAATTCGGATGAGTGCGGAGCCACCAGGGGCTATATAGTAGCCCCACTGTCAAACTCCTCTGGCTAAGTGAGAGTTTTAAAGCATTATAGTCCGATTGCCTAGTTCGCTGCGCTATCACCTCCTTAATGTACCAAGACATTGGATCAACCGTGAACACGCGTCTTCTGCGAACACCCCCGCATTATATGTGTGGGTCTGAAGCCGATGACTGCAATCTTTGAGGTTATATACATAAACGGCCGCACAAGAGGTATCATAATACTTTTGAGCAAAAGTATAAATACAGCCTCGATAAATTTAATAAAACATTGTTTTTACAATGGGAATACATGTCATTCAAACATAACATTCTTCAAGCACTGGGCCTCTATCGAACGAGTGCCTTCAAGAACTTCTTCAAAGTGGTGCTCGACAGCCACTCGGCCTATGGCCGAACCCTGCACCGTGACAGTGGTGGCATCCATCTCTGCCCAGTATGTTTTGACACGGGCAAGGGCCATCCGCGAGCCTTCTATGCACGCCGACCTCTTCATCGCATTAATGCGCAGCACCACACCAAGGAACTGCTACACCAAGCTAAAATAGTTGTTCGGCTTTGGCCTTTCCGGCCACAAATGATCCACAACAGACCTCATGGCGAGTTCGGACAACCTATTCAGTTCGGCCCATTCGGCAAGCTGATCAGTCAGGGGAAGCGGACGCTCTGGAACGTTAAATTGCGACCAGAATATCTTGTCCACTTCACGATCTGTTTGATCTCGGAAGTATTCAGCCGCATCAACAGCACTCGCCGCCAAGTCCAGATATGTGTCTGCTGAACTCCACAACCGATCCAGAGGGGCATACCGAGGATCTCCAAACTTCCTCCACAACATAAAGGGCTTCCCAGCCACAATATTCCTGACTTCACGAAGTTCCTCCGTCTTTGCTCTCATGGCAGAGAGGGTGTCCTTGGTCGCCATCGTGGCCTTTTCAAGGTCTGTCGCCTTCGCCCGGTTTTCTTCTTCAAGAAGCTGGCAGCGGTCGGCAGTATCCTTTAACTTTATAGCCATCTTGGCCATTTTTTCTTTGCTCTCGCTATGCACGGCCTTCTCGTCTCTCAACTCTTCGGCCGCCTTCAAAGAGGCCGCATTACTACTCCTTGCTTGCTCCTTGGCTCGGGCAAGCTCCACCCGCAGGCCCTCCACAGTGGCAGCTCCATCTAGAGTCACAACATATTAAAGATACTGGCATCACGCTGCTCTTACTATGTGACATTCACCAGAAACATCACCTACCCTGTGCCTCGTCAAGCTGCTTGTTAACAAGCTCAATGTCGGCATCTGCCGCATCTAGTTGCCGCTTCTGTTCGGCAACCCCATCAGTCCGGCTAGCCACCGGAGCTTCAGCCACCTGCACATAAAGGCGGTCTGGTTATTACTTGGGACTACGATCCTCTGTTTGCCGCCGTTCTCGACAACAACCAGAGTCTCAGGGGCTACTATCTACACATGGCACACCTAAAAATGTGCAGTACTACCACAAATGTATATCATTTCACGTACCTCAAAGCCCGTCAGTAGACTCATAAAGGCTTCATGCAACCCGCTTTCGGCAGACGAAATCCTTTCAATCACTGTACCCATCAATGTACGGTGCTCTTCAGAGATAGTCGCTCGCTCTAGCAGATCCTTCAGTACGTCCGACCGCATACCAGATGGTGTCGGACTCCTTTGATTGCTCTCTTCAAGAGCCGGATACTGGGGACTTCGGGTGGCCATTGGATTACCTTCTGGCCTTGCCGGATCAAGAGAAACCCTCCGTGACGACACTTCAAGGTCACCCGCTTCTTGAGCTGGGGAGTCCGGGGGAGGCGTTTCGCTCTCCATCATCTCCGGAAGAATATCCCCCGAGGACGAGCTCTACTGAGAAGGGCTAAGATCCGAACTGCATGATCAATGTTTTGGTTATTTTCCTTAGAGGTAAGGTAGTATATCTTCACTATTAAGTACTTTTTGATTACTTACAGCTCGTCAGAGGGCCGATCCCCGCGTGGACTTTGTGTGGCAAGAGCACCCTCTGAGGCAGGACCCTCTGGTGGAGATTTCTTCTCCCGCTTGGAAACCTTGGTTTCCGGATCTTCAGATGTAGCCCTTTTCCTTCCCCGGGGTGAGAGAATGTCAGATTCTTCCCCTTGGTTATCCTCCCTCACGGAGGCGCTCATTCCCTCGGTTGGAATAGGTAGCGGTGGAGGCCCGCTTTCGCCCTGTTTATTCCCCCCTTCATCTTCCTTTGAGGACGCCGGGCAGGGTGCTGGCTCGAGCATCCTTTCCAGCACCGAATTATCCAAACCTTCAGGAAGGGGGGCCGAACACCGGATCATCTTCTCCTTCATTATCCGGTCCTGGTCAAAGAGCGACTCTCCAGAATGATGTCATGATAAACAAAAAGACGGTGTGTTCGGCCATGGGATTACTTACTTGGGCTGTGGTGCGGTTGCTGCTCAGGCCCACGTCCTCGGTAGTTTCCGGACACTTTACTTGGGGTTCGAAGAACGATTTGTACAACTCCTCATGCGTCAGGCCGAGGAAGTTCTGAATAGTGCGTGGTCCTTCCGGGTTGAATTACCACATACGGAGGGGCCGGCGTTCGGAAGGCTGGACTCGATGAACCAGCATGACTTGCATTACGATAACCAGACTGAAATCTCCCTCGAAGAGATCTTGGATGCGGCTCTGCAGTATTGGCATGTCCTTGGCTGGACCCCAGCTCAGCCCCCTGCTGATCCATGACATCAGTTGCGGTGGAGGGCCCGAGCGAAAGGTGGGGGAAGCTACCCACTTGGCACTTCTAGGAGCTGTGACGTAAAACCACTCCCGTTGCCATAGTCGGGACACTTCTGGAAAGGAACCCTTTGGCCATGGAGCACTAGCGATCATGCTTATTAATGCGCCTCCACACACTGCGTGCTGACCCTCGACAATCTTTGGCTTCACATCAAAGGTCTAGAGCCACAGACCGAAGTGAGGGGTAATGCGGAGGAAGGCCTCACATACAACAATAAATGTCGAGATGTGAAGAAGGGAATCCGGGGCCAGATCGTGAAAATCTAGCCCATAATAGAACATAATACCCCTAATAAAGGGATCCAGAGTGAGGCCTAGCCCTCGGAGGAAGTAGGAGATGAACACGACATTCTCGTTGGGTTCAGGAGTAGGGACAACTTGCCCTCGGGCACGCAGCCGATGCGAAACTTCGGCGGTCAGGTATATGGCCTCCCTCAACTTCTTGTTATCCTCTTCCATGACGGAGGAGGGCATCCACCAGCCCTGAAGGCTGGATCCGGACATGATTGAAGGTCCGAAGCACCTGACCTGGGCTTTGGGTGTTAGAACTCGAGGCGGGGGAAGGATTCGATTGAGCACGGGAGGGAAAAAGTAAAGGCCTTGTCCCTTTATAAAGAGGGTGAATATCAAGTGTCCTCCTCGTGGCCGTTTGGGAGTTGCCTAAATTCTGGGAGTCCTAGACACGGTTCGGTTACCCACATCCGTATTGATGAGAATCCCGTAATAAGGGGAACACGATCTCTGCTTTGACAAGACGTGTCAAGAAACCACCTCGCGTTATGTGCGCGGATGGTTAAAGGAAAAACGGTTCGAATAATTACCGGGCCATGGCATGATGTCATGGTGCCAAAATGTGTCAGCAGATTACATTTGTGGAAATATTATTCTCTCTACGGTGGTACGTGGAACTTATTTTGCATGGTCGGACACTATCCTTGTATTCAAGTTATTTTGTGATGTATTCGGAGGAGGAACCCGCCTTTCAATGCCGAAGACAACACTGCGCCGGACTCATTGTCATTGAAGCCTAGTTTAGGGGCTACTGAGGGAGTCCTAGATTAGGGGGTATCCGGACAGCCGGATTATATCCTTTGTCCGGACTATTGGACTATGAAGATACGAGATTGAAGACTTCATCCCATGTCCAGATGGGACTCTACTTGGCGTGGAAGGCAAGTTAGGCAATACGGATATGTATATCTCCTCCTTGGTAACCGACGTTGTGTAACCCTAGCCCCCTCCGGTGTCTATATAACCCGGAGGGTTTTAGTCCGTAGGACAACAGACAATCATACCATAGGCTAGCTTCTAGGGTTTAGCCTCTCCGATCTCCTGGTAAATCAACTCTTGTACTACTCATATCATCAAGAATAAATCAAGAAGGACGTAGGGTTTTACCTCCATCAGGAGGGCCCGAACCTGGGTAAAACATCGTGTCCCCTGCCTCCTGTTACCATCTGCCTTAGATGCATAGTTCGGGACCCCCTACCCAAGATCCGCCAGTTTTGACACCGACACTATGCTCGGCCAATCTGCATGGGATTCCTAGCATGTTTGAAGGATACCAGGCGAATATGTCCCAATTCTCGTGTCTACAGCGGGGTCTAACTGTGCCCCAATGGATGCTATTTTTGTAGGGTCCGTTGGATGGACTTGGAATTTAACTATTTCGTCCGCTGTTAAATGCAGGTGGACTTGGATCTTTTGTCTAGCATCACGCCGTCCCTGTCCACCGTGGAGCGCAGCGCGGTTAACTCCTCCGCCACAAGGGCTTCAGATAATGCCTCGAGGGCTAGTGCGGCTGTTTTGTTCTCGACGCGAAGTGCTATGTCCGGATCACTAGCTAGAGTGATAATTCCCTTGGGTCTGGGCATTTTGAGCTTCATGTACCTGTAATGGGGTATGGCTTGAAAAATCATGAATGCCTCCCGCCCTAGAAGGGCGTGGTATCCGCTACTGAACGGGCCCACTTGGAATGTAATTTCTTCGGACCTGTAATTCTCTGGAGTGCCGAATACCGCATCAAGTGTGATTTTCCTAGCGCAACGTGCCTCCCGACTAGGGATGATTCCTCGGAAGGTCGTACTGCTTTGCTCAATACGGTTTTTGTCTATGTCCATCTTTTGGAGAGTTTCCTCATAGATGAGGTTTAATCCGCTGCCGCCATCGATGAGCACCTTAGTGAGCCGAAAGCCGTCCACAATTGGACTGAGGACCAAAGCGGCTGGTGCTCGGGCTGTTCGGAATGTAGGTTCGTCACTGGCGTTGAAGGTGATAGCCGTGTCGCTCCATGGATTTATTGTAGCCACGTGGCAGACTTTGGCAAGGCCGCGGAGGGCTCGCTTACGCCTATTATTTGAGGCGAAGGTCTCCAAGACTGTTAGTACTGTGTTGTTATCCGTGGGGAGGTGCTGTAAGGTATTTTGGGTGAGGAGATCCTCACCGCTTTTGGCAACCTGCCGGAGTACCCAACATGCTCTAAGGCTGTGTGTTGATATGGTATCCGTTGTACTATGAATTTTCAAGGCCCGTTGAGCCATCCATCCAATACGGTTCCACGCCCTATAGTGGGCTTTTGCTTCTTTGTAATTGGGTCGGGCGACTTATAAGAGTGCGCACTTTTAGTTCAGGCTGGGGGTTTTGTCAGAGCCGTTTATTGCGTTTGGGTTTTCCAGGCACTCTCCATCGCATAGTATTTCCATACAATGTCCTCCAAGTCAGCGAAGTGTGCTACGTCACGACGACTTATGGCATTGAGTACTCCCTTGTTCGTGCAATTGTTGCAAAAGAACGAAATTGCATCTTCCTCACGACAGTCCTTGACCTTGTTCATTACAAGGAGGAATCTGGCCCAATAGTGATGTACTATCTCTTGGGGCTCTTGCCTAATGTGGGAAAGATAGTTTGTATCTGGGTGTGGGTGGATCAAAGTCCGGACCTTGACCCAATCTATGATCTCGGGGCAGGGGAGTTTCCGATTTTGGAAGTTCGGGCTCCGGGATATTGCCCTGCGAGTTTGGTATGTCGCCTGATTCTGGATTCAGGGTTAGGGCAGCGTCCTCCCGCGAGCGCATATCTTGTTCGAAGAGCTTAGGAATCTGGACATAGTTCGTCCTCAGGATAGAGGGAGAATCGCCGCATTCTCCTCCACCACCGCTATTTGATGGGTGACCGGCGGAGAGTTAATCTCCTTTTGGTTGGGTATAAGCCCGATCCGATCATAGTCCGTAGTGACTCCCAGAGCGGCAATGCGATCCAAGAGCTCATTCAAAGAGGAGAGCTCCATTGGATCCATCTACTCGGCAAATTTTGAACCGATGTGGAGGCTATTTTCGATGACCTGAGAGGTCATCGTTGGCGCAGCAGCCGAGCGGGCGGTCATGACGATGCCGCCTAGTCGGAGAGTTTGACCTACAGCCAGGGCTCCCTCAGAGGTGATGTTGTCCTTGACAACAAGGCGAGCCATCTTCCTTATGATGACGACACAGTGGAACTCTCAATGAAAGCACCAATGTCAGTGTCAACACAGGCGGATCTCGGGTAGGGGGTCCCGAACTATGCGTCTAAGGCGGATGGTAACAGGAGGCAGGGGACACGATGTTTTACCCAGGTTCGGGCCACCTCGATGGAGGTAATACCCTACGTCCTTCTTGATTGTTCTTGATGATATGAGTACTGCAAGAGTTGATCTACCATGAGATCAGAGAGGCTAAACTGTAGAAGCTAGCCTATGGTATGATTGTATGTTATCCTATGGACTAAAACCCTCCGGTTTATATAGACACCGGAGAGGGCTAGGTTACACAAAGTCGGTTACAAAGGAGGAGATATACATATCCGTATTGCCTAGCTTGTATTTCACGCCAAGAAAAGTCCCATCCGGACACGAGACGAAGTCTTCAATCTTGTATCTTCATAGTCCAACAGTCGAGCAAAGGATATAGTCCGGCTGTCCGGAGACCCCCTAATCCAGGACTCCCTCAATGTGTAAGAGTCGTGATAGCCTAGCATAAGTTGATTGCTTATTTATTTCAGTTGTCTTGTTTATTTGTTTTCTTGTAGTCAGTGCAGTTATTTTTCCGCGGTTTGCTAGTGGCCGCAATAACCTATTTTTTAAAACTAGGCCACATTAAGAATGGGCTACATATTTACTGTAGTTAACATGGGCCTCCTATGTGCCGTAGAAACAATGGGCCTTCTAAGGGCCGTAGAAACAATGGGCCTTCTACGGGGCGTAGACACAATGGGCCTTCTATGGGCTGTATTATCAATGGGCCTTCTACGGGCCGTATGATCGGTTGGCCAAACATGGGCCAATAACAGACCACATTATGGCCGTAAATGGGCTAGAGTTGAATTCGTCCGTTGATGGGCCGACCATAATGGCCCGTCGTTAACAGGCCGTATTTGATGACGCTATGAAAACGACCCAACGTATTAACGGGCCACAAACGGGCCGACTGTAACCACGGGCTGTATTTGGCCCACAAGCAGAAAATGACAGTAACGAGCCGAAAGTAAACGAATGCTGGAAATTAGCCCAAGAATAAATGGGCCCTGAGAAGGTCGAAGATAACATGGGCTGGAAATGGCCCAACGGAATAATGGGCCATTAATGGGTATAAAGTGATAGACTGTTCATTACGGGCCAGTTTTACCATGGGCCGTTAATGGGCCGAGGGTTACTAAGGGCCTCATATGGGCCAAAAGACGTCATGGGCCATACATGGGCCGGAAGTTAAAGCGGGCTGGAATTATATTGGACGGCCCAGACGAAGCTACTGGGCCTAATTCGTATAGGCCGTAAACGGGCCCTGGGTTAGCGAGCTGTAAATGGGCTATATGCGAACATGCCGTTAACAGGCTTGCCGTGGGCCAGCCCGCCACCTTTTGACCAAGTCAAACGGGCCGGCCTTTTCACATGAATGGGCCTCTGTTGGGTCGTGCCACGTGTCGACGTATCATAGGCGCTTTGGGTCCAATGAATGGATGAAATCTGTCCCAATGGTGAGCCGACACATATTTCCTCTAGCCAATGATGATTTTACACGTGGAAAATCCCCATTGGTCGGGGTTGTTAACGGGTTATCGGATCCAAAACCGGACCCGATAGCTTAACGACGTTCCATTATGGTGGATTCCACGTGTCGGTCACCCTTGACGAAAGCACTTCTGTGACACATGATTTATTGTCATGGAAGTGGACACTTCTGTGATGATAATTTTGGTAATGTCATGGAATACTTCTACGACAGCACAGATGTGACTATCTTGATTCTGTCATAAATTTGTCATGGATGTACATGCATGAGAGAAAATGTGACCTACTGTGACAAACACGTATCATCACAGAAGTGTATTTTTTTATTGTATACATGTCGGTATTTGTGAGGATGTGCCTGTTGTGGTTGCAAACATTACTATTTTAATGGACTTTTTTATTCTTGATATAATCCCGAGGATGATAGTATGTCTATTATTCTTGGTAGACCCTTTTTGAATACTGTAGGGGCTGTTATTGATTGCAACAAAGGCAATATCACTTTTCATGTTAATGGTAATGAGCATACGGTACACTTTCCGAGGAAACAGCCTCAAGTCAACAGTATCAATTCTATTGGAAAATTTTCAACGATCACTGTTGGAGGTTTGGAATTCCCTCTTCCTACTGTCAATAAGAAATATGATATTCTTATTGTTTGGGAGATGCATATTCCTGTTGAGGTAACTTAGTGTTATTCGAAAATTCTCTAGTTTCATGTTATTTGGAAAGAGTTTGTTAACAAGACTTGATCAACCTTGTCGGTGGATTCCTTTTGATGAGCATGAGATGGATGAAGTTAGAAAGCACAACTCTTTCTACCCTTCTTTTACTTTTTGTTATTTAGATTAAATAAAGCAAAAATAGTAACTTTTGTCTGTTTTCTGAATTATCCTTGCAATAAAAAATACCCCGAAAATAAAAGTTCTCCAAACGTCCTGAAAATGATATATGATTTTTTAGAATATTTTAGAATTATTGGCACTAAGAATACACCAGGGAGACCCACCATCTGGCCACGAGGGTCCAGGGCGCGCCCACCCCCCTGGGGCGCGCCCCTGCCTCGTGGACCCCACATGGATCCCCTCCACTTATTCCAGCACCCACACACTTTGTTTTCCTCAAGAAAAAATCATCCCACAGTTCAAACCTGTGTTCTAGCTCATCATGCTACCATTTTCAATCTCCTTGCTCAAAGCTCCATTCATAAAACTGCTTTGGGGGATTGTTCTTCGAGAAATAAAATGATGAAGAGATTGTTGTGGGGCTCCTCGAGCCGAAGCTCGAAGGATAAGCAAAATGCGGAGAATAAAAAGCCAAACTACAATCTTCCTCGCACTGCGGAAGTTCGGCCGTGCGAATGGCCTTGTGATGAGTTCTTGAGAGCAGCCGAGATTTATGATGACTTTTATTATTTGGCTGAGAATGCAGGCCTCACCAACTTCTTCCGCGACCAACGCGAATAGTATCTTCTACTCACTAATATTTCCGTGCAAAATTTTATTTCCATGCTAAGAAATCACCACCTTCAGTGGAGTTTCACTTATATGATGAGGTTAAGGAGATGTCACTTCATGATTTTTGTCGGGTCTGCAAGATATCCATTGAGGGCATCACCGAGGAACCACATCTTAGCGATATGGATGGGTTTATTGATAGAATTGTTGTAGGAGAAACTAGGAAAATTTCAGATGCAAGAATTACCAGTATACATTTTCCTGTTCTACGTTACTTTGCAATATTCGCGGGAACAGTGGAAATCTTAGTGCCCCTAATATTGCCATTTTGCGCCATGCTTTGTTTCGTGATACCACTTTCAGCTTAGGCGCTATTGTTACTAAACGATTAAATCAGAACCGAACAAAGGGCCCCATTTTTGGAGGCATCTTTGCTTCATGCCTTGCTGAACATTTTGGGATACCTATTAGACATTATGATAAAGAGGAAAAGTTGTTGCCCCCTATTTTTCTAGATTATAAGAGTATGGTAGCACATGATTTTATTGATAGAGATAAGAAGAAGAGGCTTAAATATAATTTGATATTTGGTAAAACCCATTGTGAGATTATTACCTTGCCTGCACCCTCTCTGTTTAACATACATTCAGGCACGTACATCATCTTACCCAACGCCATTTATGCGTACTGGAGGCTGACACAAGTCCTAGAGCCTGAGCCTGAGCCACCACTTGACCCTTGTCATCAATTTGTTTATCAGTGGGATCTGGAGGAGATCACCAACCAGTGGAACCCTGAGGACCCTCCTCAGTACACCGGAGAGAGTAGCTTCAATCGGTGGCCATAGACCAACTTAGGCCAAAATCTTAAGCTTGGGGGAGTATGTATTTCTCACCAACATTACATTCATGTTTACACACTCATTCTAGTTGTCGGTGCTCATACTTTTTCATTGTACTATCCATGCTAGTTTATTTTCTTTTCTAGCCTTCTTCTTGTGTGTTTGAAAAACCTTAAGAAAGACCAAAAAAATTAGTTGTAGCTTTTAGCTAGTTTACTTTCCATGCCTATAGTAGTAGTAATTAAAAGAAAACCCAAAAAGATTTCTCGTTCTTCTTTTGCTTGTTGGGAGCTTTCCCGTGTAAATATCTTTATTTCTTTTCTTTGGGGGTCGAGAAGAGAAGACCATGATGAAAATGTAGAGTGGCTATCATATGCATTATTGTTGATCTAACCAAGAGCCTGTAGTACCTTGTCTTGCCCGTTGTATTAAATTCTTGTAGATTCCAGCTTAGTCCAATGCACGTGCACTATTATTATTATCCATGCCGTTCGGTCGTGCAAGTGAAAGGCAATAATGACGATATATGATGGACCGATTGAGATGAGAGAAGCTGGTATGAACTTGACCTATCTTGTTTTTGTAAATATGATTAGTTCATCGCTCCTGATTCAGTCTATTATGAATGAAACATGTTTGCAATGACAATTAGAGATTATAGTTGCTCATGCCATGCTTAATTACCTAGTAGTTTATAATGGTTTACCTTACGTGCCAACATGCTATTAAAATGGTTGTGATGTGGTATGATAGGGTGGTATCCTCCTTTGAACGATTCGAGTGGCTTGACTTGGCACATGTTCACGCATGTAGTTGAAATAAAATCAACATAGCCTCCACGATATTTATGTTCATGGTGAATTATATCCTACTCATGCTTGCACTCAGTGTTGATTAATTTTAATGCATGTCCATGACTGTTGTCGCTCTCTACTTGGTCACTTCCCATTTTCTTTCTAGCCTTCACTTGTACTAAGCGGGAATACTGCTTGTGCATCCACTTCCATAAACCCCAAAGTTATTCCACATGAGTCCACCATACCTTCCTATAAGCAGTATCTACCCGTCGTTCCAAGTAAATTTGTATGTGACAAACTCTAAACCTTCAAATGAAATTCTATTTTGTATCAGCTACGGTTGTCTATAACTTCCATGCTAAGTGGGTTATTCTCAAGATGAGTGGACTCCACTCATCATTCACGAGAAAATGGTTGGTAATCGAGATTCCCAGTCCCATGCTTAAATTAAAATAATTGCAAACAAAACTCCTCCAGGATTGTAGTTAGTTGGAGGCACCCGTTGTTTCGGACAGGCCATGGATTGATGTTTGTTGGAGGTGGGGGAGTATAAACTTTACCATTTTGTTTGGGAACCGCCTATAATGTGTGTAGCATTGGAAGATATCGAGATCTCTTGGTTTTTATGTTGACAATGAAAGTATGCCACTCAAAATATTATTCATCTTTGTTTCAAAACTCGAGCTCTAGCACCTCTACAAATCCCTGTTTCACTCTGCGAAGGGCCTTTCTATTTACTTTTATGTTGAGTCATCACCCTCTTATTAAAAAGCACCAGTTGGAGAGCACCGCTGTCATGTGCATGCATTGCTATTAATTTGGATTGATTATGACTCTGACTGGATCTCTTTTACCATGAATTACAATCTCCGGTCAGTCCTTGATCTTTAGGGGTGCTCTGCATTTATGTTTCGCGGTCTCAGAAAGGGTTAGCGAGATACCATCTTGTTATATCATATTATGATTGTTTTCAGAAAGTGTTGTCATCCGAGATTTATTATTATTACTCGCTAGTTGATTATGCCATTGATATGAGTAAACATGAGACCTAAATGTTATTGTGAATATGGTTAGTTCATAATCTACGCTGAAAACTTGAATACTGGCTTTACATATTTGCAACAACAAGATCAAATAGAGTTTGTAAAAGTTTTTCTTTATCACTTTCAGTTTTTCAACTGAGTTGCTTCGGGACAAGCAAAGGCTTAAGCTTGGGGGAGTTGATATGTCTCCATCATATCTACTTTTCCAAACACTTTTGACCTTGTTTTGGACTCTAACTTGCAATGGAACTAACCCGGATTGACGCTATTTTCAGCAGAGTTTCCATGCTGTTATTTTTGTGCAGAAATAAAAGTTCTTAGAATGACTTGGAAATTTACAGAGACACGTTTTGGAATTTATAAAAAATGTTGGCGAAAGAATCAACACCAGGGGGCCCACACCGTGTCCACGAGGGTGCAGGA
>NC_041388.1:190817580-190822491 GCF_002162155.2 Triticum dicoccoides
CCCCTGCCTCGTGGGCCCCCTGAGGCTCCACCGACATTAACTCCAACTCTATATATTCACGTTCGGGGAGAAAAAATAGAGAGAAGGATTCATCGCGTTTTATGATATGGAGCTGCCGCCAAGCCCTAATCTCTCTTGGGAGGGCTGATCTGGAGTCTGTTCGGGGCTCCGGAGAGGGGAATCCGTCGTGATCATCATCATCAACCTTCCTCCATCACCAATTTCATGATGCTCACCGCCGTGTGTGAGTAATTCCATCGTAGGCTTGCTGGACGGTGATGGGTTGGATGAGATTTATCATGTAATCGAGTTAGTTTTGTTAGAGTTTGATCCCTAGTATCCATTATGTTCTAAGATTGATGTTGCTATGACTTTGCTATGCTTAATGCTTGTCACTAGGGGCCAAGTGTGATGATTTCAGATCTAAACCTATTATGTTTTCATGAATATATGTGAGTTCTTGATCCTATTTTGCAAGTCAATAGTCACCTACTATGTGTTATGATCCGATAACCCCGATGTGACAATAATCAGGACTACTCCCGGTGATGACCGTAGTTTGAGGAGTTCATGTATTCACTAAGTGTTAATGCTTTGGTCCGGTACTCTACTAAAAGGGGGCCTTAATATACCTTAGTTTCCAATAGGACCCCGCTTCCACGGGATGGTAGGACAAAAGATGTCATGCAAGTTCTTTTCCATAAGCACATATGACTATATTCGGAATACATGCCTACATTACATTGATGAACTGGAGCTAGCTCTGTGTCACCCTATGTTATAACTGTTGCATGAGGAATCGCATCCGACATAATTATCTATCATTGATCCATTGCCTACGAGCTTTTCACATATTAATCTTTGCTTAGTTACTTTTCCATTGCCGCTGTTACAATCACTACAAAAACTACTACTGTTACTTTTGCCACCGTTACCGCTACTTCCATATTACTTTACTAGTAAATACTTTGCTGCGGATATTAAGTCTTTCATGTGCGGTTGAATTAACAACTCAACTATTAATACTTGAGAATATTGTTTGGCTCCCCTTGTGTCGAATCAATAAATTTGGGTTGTATACTCTACCTTCGAAAACTGTTGCGATCCCCTATACTTGTGGGTTATCAATGATCATGCATAGCAATATGACAATGATGGAGCGTGTCATAATAAACGGAATGGTGCAAAGTTCCATGGCAATATATCTCGGAATGACTATGGAAATTGAAGGAAATATGCCCTAGAGGCAATAATAAAGTTGTTATTTATATTTCCTAATCATGATAAATATTTATTATTCATGCTAGAATTGTATTAACTGGAAACTTGATACATGTGTGGATACATAGACAAAACACAGTGTCCCTAGTAAGCCTCTACTAGACTAGCTCGTTAATCAAAGATGGTTAAGTTTCCTAACCATAGACATGTGTTGGCATTTGATGAACGGGATCACATTATTAGGAAAATGATGTGATGAACAAGACCCATCTGTTAGCTTAGCATAATGATCGTTAAGTTTTATTGCTATTGCTTTCTTCATGACTTATACATATTCCTTTGACTATGAGATTATGCAACTCGCAGATACTAGAGGAATACCTTTGTAACACCCTCGATGCGACTATAGCTCCCACGTGTCGAGGCACGACTTAGAGACATAATCGCATTGAAGGCATATGTCGCAAGTTAGGAAATCTTCACAACATCCCATGTAATATACAATAATAAAGGGGAGATAACATAGTTGGCTTCCACTCGCCACGTCAATCAAGTACATACATAACATTACATCATCCAAGCACTCATGGCCCGACTACGGCACCAAAATAAAAGATAACCCAACAGCGACACGGTCCCGATCACCCCCAACTGGGCACCACTACTGATCATCAGGAAAGGAAACATAGTAACGTTGAGAGTCCTCGTCGAACTCCCACTTGATCTCGAGCGCGTCTCCTAGAGCAGAATCATCAGGCCCTGCATCTGGTGTAATAGTAATCTATGAGCCACAGGGACTCAGCAATCTCGCACCCTCGCGATCAAGACTATTTAAGCTTATAGGTAAGGCAAGGTAAATATGTGGAGCTGCAGCAAGCGACTAGCAAATATGGTGCCTATCCTGTTCGCAAAAGAGAGCGAGAAGAGGAGGCAAAGCGCGAGCGAGAAACTAGAGAGCAACCTGCGCAAACATTACTCCAACACCGTGTCCACTTCCCGGACTCCGCCGAGAAGAGGCCATCACGGCAACACACTCAGTTGATTCATATTAAATAAATTAAGGTTCAAGTTATCTACAACCGGACATTAACAAATTCCCATCTGCCCATAACCGCGGGCACGGCTTTCGAAAGTTCAAATCCGTGCAGAGGAGTCCAAACTTAGCCCATGACAATCTCTCATGGTCAACGAAGGAATAGACCTCCTCCCAAGACGTTCCGATCAGACTCGGTATCTCGGTTCTTCAAGACACTTCAACAGGTGAAAACAAGACCAGCAACACCGCCCGAATGTGCCGACAAATCCCGATAGGAGCTGCACATATCTCGTTCTCAGGTCACACTCAGATAGGTCAATCTATGAGTAAAACCAACCCTCGAGTTTCCCCGAGGTGGCCCCGCAGGCTGCCTGGTTCGGACCAACACTCAGAGGAGCACTGGCCCGGGGGGGTTTAAAATAAGATGACCCTCGGGCTCGGGAAACCCAAGGGGAAAAGAGGCTAGGTGGCAAAAGGTAAAACCAAGGTTGGGCATTGCTGGAAAAGCTTTAATCAAGGCGAACTATCAAGGGGTTCCCATTATAACCCAACCGCGTAAGGAACGCAAAATCCGGGAACATAACACCGATATGACGGAAACTAGGGCGGCAAGAGTGGAACAAAACACAAGGCGAGAGGCCAAGCCTTCCACCCTTTACCAAGTATATAGATGCATTAAGATAACATGGCAAAATAATGATATCCCAACAAGTAAATAAATGTTCCAACAAGGAACGGTCTCCAATCTTCTCCTGCAACTAGCAACGCTATAAGAGGGGCTGAGCAAAGCGGTAACATAGCCAATCAACGGTTTGCTAGGACAAGGTGGGTTAGAGGTTTGACATGGCAATTTGGGAGGCTTGAAAGCAAGTGGTAGGCATCTTAGCATTGGCATAGCAAAAGAGAGAGCAATCTAGCATAGCAAAGATAGTAGTGATTTCGAGGGTATGATCATCTTGCCTGCACAATTGTCAGAGTTGACTGGATCCTCGAAAGCAAACTCAACAGGCTCCTCTTTAGTGAACTTGTCTCCCGGCTCTACCCAAACAAGACAAACAAGCAACAAGGACACAATCAACCACGTGCAAGGATCAAACAATATGATGCAAGGATGGTATGCTATGCGGGATGCGATGCGGGATGCATATGCAAGATCTGACAAAGGATGCATGACCCTGGCCTCAACTTGGGAATCCAAGTGTGCCACTGGAAAGATGAGATGAAATCGCTTGAAAACGATATAAAGAACGCCGGAATCGGAGTTGCGGTTTGGAAATGGCAAGCAATTCAAATATGACACCGGTCTGCGATTTACAGCAAGTAGCCATCTAAATGCAAAGAGATGAACAAGTTACAGCACCCAAACATGACAACAAAAAACATGGCAGGGATGAATTCATGATGCTTAACAAAAGTCTAGCACTGAGCTACAGCCAATTCATCCATTAACAGGTTCAAACAAGCATGGCAAAAATGCATATGGCAAACAGATTTCAGACTTTGTGAAATCAACACTTGTCTGGAATTTCAGATCAGGTAGCACTCTTCGGAGCAAAAAAAACTACATGCTACAGGACCTGAACATGGCAATGTAAAGCATGGCATGGAGCTACTCAAAGAGCTTAACAAAAGTCCCTTAGTGACCTTGAGCCAAAAGGGATCAGAAAATACAATTGCAAGCATGTGAACATGGCAAAAACATAATCAGATCACAGACTTAGTGAAAACTGGAGCATGCTGAAACGGATATCAAGTAGGCATGCTTACGAGCTCGATGCACTCACTACGGAGCAAGTCATGACAATATAAGCATACACCCTTCAAGAATACACAAAATGCACGCTAGACATGGCAAGAACAATAGCATAGCATGCACAGATCAACTACAACATCATCGGCAAAATCGCTAACAAGTAGACAATCTGCCCAGATTCACGAAGTAGCAAAAGTATAGCTCGCTTGACTCAAGCTAGGCTGCTCCATAAATGCAAACAAGGACATGGATGGATAGAGCACTACAAGATTAACAAAACATCCTTACTGATCATCCTCAAAAGAGGCACGGATCTCTAGGAAACAACATGAACATATGGCCATATGAGATAAACAGATCAAGGACTTAGTGGAAATGCTAAGTCCCTGAAATGAGAATTACCAAGTGCCTCTCTTGGCAAGCTTGTGCTAGTCACCACACACATCACAAAATACATGGGTTGCACCTCTAGAAAGATGACAAAACCCTTAACAAAACATATGTAGAACTCATGGGCATATCATGCACACAATAATCATGGCAAAAATGACAAATAGCAAAATGGAGCAGCAGATCTGACAATTATCTCAAGTAGCACTCTTCTAACAGCATTTCGGGCATCAAGATGAACTCAAATGAAGAAGATGCAATGGAATGAAATGATGTACTCTCTGAGCTGAACATTTTGATATGCTATATGCCAAAAACGGAGCTACGGATGCGGAGATACGACACGATGAACAGGAGCATATGGATCTGGGATTTTTGGGACTTAGAAGAAAAAAACACCACCCAGATCTAGGGTTTGCACGTGCCCCGAGGTTCAGCGGAAATGGGGGGTGGCCGCCGGAGTTGAGGAGCTTGCCGGCGCGAGGAGGCGAGGCGGTGGTCGGAGGAGGTC
>NC_041388.1:190823025-190834036 GCF_002162155.2 Triticum dicoccoides
GGCGGGGGGAGTTTGTCCGGCGGGCGACGATGATGATTTGGATCTAGGTTTTCGGGAGGAAGGGGAAGGAGAAATTCGGGGGTGTCTTTAAATAGGCATAGAGGGAGTTAGGAGAGTCCAAATGAGGTGTGGTTTTCGGCCACGCGATCGTGATCGAACGATCTAGAAGATGGAGAAGGCTTAGGTGGGTTTTGGGCCAAATTGGAGGGGTGTTGGGCTGCAACACACACGAGGCCTTCTCGGTCCCTCGGTTAACCGTTGGAGTATCAAACGGAGTCCAAATGGTATGAAACTTGACAGGCGGTCTACCGGTAGTAAACCAAGGCCGCTTGGCAAGTCTCGGTCCAATTCGGAATAGTTTAATCCCCACACACGAAAGAAAGCTAGAAATGGCCACCGGAGGAGAACGAAGCTGTCACAACCTAGCTAGTCATGCATTAGAGTGTTGCATCATGTTTACTCTTTCATCAGAAACTTGAAATGGGGATGACAGAACCCCCAGTCCCCTCTGAAACCAACTAGGGTTACTAAAATAATTTTTCAATGAACCTGAAATGCCCTTCTAAAATGCCCATCATTTTTGTCTTGGTTCAGAACCTCTGCCAAAAATGGTGCACATTTTCCTAGGCCATCCTAGGGTTTTTGAATTAAATCATAAATATTTGAATTTGGGCATTTAAAATAATATAAAATATTTAAATGCTCAAATATCTCCAAACTAAAATGTTTCATGTTGGAAATAATCCAACTATGGGCCAGGAATAGTTTGGTGATTTTTGAACTTGCCTAGGTATTTTATTTAATTCAACAAAGTTGCAGATATATTAAATAAAACAGAAACAGAAATAAAAAGGGGGAAAAACTTACCTGGGCTCCTCCACTGTGCGGCCCAGCCAGCTGGCCGGCCCAGCCAGCAGCCGGCCCAGCCCACCACTGCAGCTCTCCGTCGTCTTCCTCCCCTCGCCCCGAAGCTGCTGCGTGCTCGCGCGCGCACGGCCGCGCGGCCACCTCCTGCTTGCCGACGCGCTCCTGGCCGCGTGGACGACTCCCGCAGGCCGTCCCGATCCCCCCCTGCTCTCTCTCACTCTCCCCCGGCTCTCCCCTCCTCTCCCTCGCTCTCTCTCTCTCACGGCCGAACACCACCGTCGCCGCCGTTCGCCATAGCAGCCATCTCCGGCCACCCCCTCGCTCCCCCGACTAGCTCAGGAGCTCCGCCTCGACTCCCTCTTCCTCCCCACCGCTCCACAGCTCCCCGGAAGCCCTGCATCGCCGCCACGTCGCCGTTCCCCTCTTCGGGCTCCGATCATCGTCGCCGTCGAATTCGTCGTCTCCAGCGCGTCCCCGAGCCCGCTAACAACCCCTGCAGCCCCGCGGTGAGCCCCCGGATCGTTTCCCCCTTCTCCCCTGGTCTCTTTCGACCTCTAGGCCCTAGCCCCACCTTGGCCGAGAGCTCCACGCCGCCGGCGATGTCGCCGTCGTGGCCACGGTCACCGTAGCACCCAACCGAGCCCACCATCGTGCTCCACACCTCACTAGGAGCACGTAGCGCGCACTAACGCCTCCCCAAGCCCCCTGCAACGTCGATTCCGACCGCACCCGAACTCCGGCAGCCGCAGCCGAGCTCGCCGCCGTCAACTCCGGCCACCCCGAGCCCAACCACCACCACCAATAGTCGCGGCTCAACCTCAGCAACACGTAGATGCCTTCCGCCGCCCATTTGGTTGCCGGAATGGCAAAAAGCACTTTCGCCGCCGTCTCGGGCCTCGCCGGCGTCATGTCGCCGGTGGGGTTTGACCTGTCCGACCTGAGGTTTGACCCCCCAGGGTCACTGACGCGTGGGCCCTGTCGATCAGATGGTTAGATTAGCGCTAACCACTGTTAGTTAACCCCTGACACTGACCAGTGGGCCCCAGCGCCACTAATTAGAAATTAGGATTAATTTAAACCTATTAAACCCCCCCCTGTCACTGACGTGTGGCCCCCACACGTCAGGTTTGACTCCAGCCAGCCGCAGTTGACCACTGACGTCATGCTGACGTCATGCTGGCGCAATATTATAATTTCTGGATTTAATTTAAATCAGGAAATTCCAGAATATTATTTAAACTTCAAAAATTCATAACTTTTATTCTGTAACTCCAAATTGGACAAATTATATATGAAAAATGATCAGAAAAATCCAATCTATCCATCTGTACTATTTTCATGCATGATCAAACAAGTTAAATTGATGTTTTAAGCAGAACAAGGAAAAGCACTTTAAAAAGGCCATATTTGAATTTGAAATTTGAATCCTTGATTCAAATTTGTTCAAACCCTTCTGGTTTTAGTTGCATTAGCCCAATACACTCATATTGCCATGTTTCATGCATGCATCATATTGTTGCACATTGTTTGGTGATGTTTGTGTATCGGTGCTCTCTGCGACAGGTTCTTTCCCCGAGGAGTACCGTGATTACCCTAACGAAGAACCGTATCAGTGCATCGAACCATCAGGCAAGCAACCAACCATTTGATCATATCGATACAATCCCATGTTCTCGCTCCTGCTCTCTTTTACTGCATTAAGACAACGCGATTCAAACTGCTGTGTGCTACGGTAGTTGAACCCATTTCCTCTGCATGACCTGTCATTGCCACAGTAACTAGATGAAACCCACTAGCATGTGTAGGAGTTGCTTGAGCCATATGTATGTGTTGTTCCTACCTTGCTATGCCTGCTATGCTTAGAGTCGTGTCAGGTCTGGTTCATCTGGGTGATGGGCTGGAGTGAAATGATTATGTCGGTAATGAGAGTGGTGTGGTGAACACGATTTGGTAAAGGTATCGATGAAAGGCCATGTAGGAGTACATGGTGGGTTGTTTCATTGAAGCCGACCTTAAGCACTGAGATCTGTATGAGTGATTTAAGAATCAGCTACTACCATGCATTGGGCCCGAAACCAATGGACCCTCTCGGCTTCTTATTCACCCTAGTTCTCCGTCCAGGAGTTGCAAGTAGTTTCTGGTGTTTGTAGCCTACTGGAGGCCGTGGACAGCGCTGACCGTAGGGGTGGGCTGTGATGCGGTAGGTACGTGGCCGGGTGTACCGAATACCCGTTAGGTATCTCGGGAACCCTGTTCACATCGTTCGGGGCCGTATGGGAAACCTCGGCCGGACTCCCTGCGGATGGAACCTGGATAGGCGATAAGCCTGGACTGGAGGCTTAGGTGATTAGGTAGGTCGTGGCCGACACCCACGTTGGGCTTCCGCTTGAAGGTTGCCGAGTACATGTCGTGTAAACGACGGTAAGTGGTGAGAGCGTGTATGAAGGAGTACACCCCTGCAGGGTTAACATGATCTATTCGAATAGCCGCGTCCGCGGTAAAGGACTACTTGGTTGCCTATACAGTTCATAGACAAGTAAATGGAAACTACTAAAAGCCTCAAGATAAGTGTGAGTGCCGAGGATGGCTCTTCCATAGGAAGACGGAGGTGGATCCTCGGTAGTGTATTGAAGTGGTGAGTAGTGGACTCGTGTGCGCAAAACCATTTCAAGTTGGAGTATCGTAGGATAGCCTAGCCAAGAGTCAAAGCTGGCTTGCTGCAATAACTCCACCAACCCTTCTTGATACTATGCATGTATGTAGGATCTGATGTAAGTCTTGCTGAGTACCTTTGTACTCATGTTGCTATAATCTACATTTTTACAGAAGACGCTGCAACCCCTTCTGATGGGTTCTATGTAGACGTTGACATAAACGAGTAGGCTAAAGACCCAGGTGGTGACCCTGAGCTTGTGAAGGACCACGTAGTATAGTTAGGCTTTCCAAGCCTCTTTTATTTTACTAGTTGTCTGTACTCAGACAAGTTACTTCCGCTGCTGGTTTGTATGACTGTATGACTTGTATGTGGGGTCGTGAGACCCGTACCTTTGTGTATGTTATGTATGGCTCACTGAGCCTTAAATAAAGTACTTGTGTCATAGAGTCATGTTGTGATGCTTCGTTGTATTTGCACATATCAAGCATATTGTGTGTATGATTGAAATGCTTGGTATGTGTGGGATCTGACTATCTAGTTGTTTATCTTTAGTAGCCTCTCTTACCGGGAAATGTCTCCTAGTGTTACCGCTGAGCCATGGTAGCTTGCTACTGCTCTGGAACACTTAGGCTGGCCAGCATGTGTCCTTCTTCGTTCCTGTGTCTGTCCCTTCGGGGAAATGTCACGCTTTGAGTACCGGAGTCCTGTTAGCCCGCTACAGCCCGGTTTACCGGAGTCCTGCTAGCCCAGTGCTACAGCCCGGACCCACTTGCTGATGACCGACACGTTCGAAGCTGGGTCATGGATGCCTGTCCCTGTAAGTCTGTGCCACTTTGGGTTTACGACTAGTCATGTCAGCCCGGGCTCTTTATCATATGGATGCTAGCGACACTATCATATACGTGAGCCAAAAGGCGCAAACGGTCCCGGGAAAAGGTAAGACGACACCCGTGGGGATACCGTGCGTGAGGCCGCAAAGTGATATGAGGTGTTACCAGCTAGATCGATGTGACATCGAGTCGGGGTCCTGACAGCGTTGGCATCAGAGCCGGACTGCCTGTAGGTTCTCCAAGCCAAACTGGTCGATGTTGAGTCTAGAAATTCTTTAGTTATATGTAGGGGAATTGTTGTGGGTTGGAACGTAAGGCTCTTTTTACTCCTTATACCTTATGACTTTCTGATCTGAGTCAGTCCATTCTTCCACCGGGGGTTAAGGAATTAGGATCTGTTCTCTCTATCAGGATCACGAGTTACTAATCAGTAGTACCTTATAAGTTTGATGGTTACCAGCCTAGTTCAGTTCTACTACCACATTATGTTGCCAGAATGGTTTCAGAACTTTGATATGATGATGATGAGTGTGTACGAAATCCTTTGTCAAATGTCTCAAATCCTTTTTGAGCATTTACAGCTGTCATGCTGCCGAAATTTTGCTAGAAATTCTAATGCCTTTGCATTATGATTGTGCTTTCAGATGGCCACTCGCGACCTCAATCAAGTGGTTCGCCTGACTCGGTGCCTAGATGTACCCGGCCATACTGCTAAGTTGGTCAGGGTAATGACTGAGGCTGGATACCGCTGGTATCCCGAGTACACGGTCGAAGAGCAATTCCGAGATTTTAATCAAAGCCAGTATCTCTGCACTGTCAGGATATTTCCATCTTATCCTGGATCCACCGAGCCTCTTCACTGCTCCTATGGACTCGGGGTTACTATTGAGATGGCTGTGCAGGACGCCGCCTACTCTATGATGACCATTATGCGAGTCAGATCTGGGTTATTTCGGGACTCTGATTTCCGGTATATGCCAGGATCACTTCCGGGAGCGCAAGGGTATCTCCAGGCTATCTATGCTGACCCCACTCAGGAGGATTCACGAACTCGCACCACTGCTGAGATGCTCGAGGATAAGGACCGTGAAAATCGGGCCTTAAGGTTAGAGCTCTTCAATACCCGTGCTGACCACTGGGCCACTTTGACTCGGTTCGCACCGGCGGTGCAAGCTGGATATTCAGATATGCGCGATCTCTATCCTGTGAGATCTGCTCTGCCAGACGTGATGGTTTGGCGTGATGTAGGAGGCATCACCCCACCTCGCGGTCCCCGCAGGCCACCGTTTGTTGGTCCAAGGCCTCATCCTAGCCCCTATGGTCCACAAGCTCCGTGAGACCGTCTGTTTCCAGATGATCATGTTGAGCTCCCAGGCTATGGAGGTGACTTCTACGAGGACTACTACGGATCGGTCTGAGTTAGTGGTAGTATCACTAGTTCGCACTAGCTGTGTCGTCTATCGTCCCGCGTGACTCGTGGGATATGACCTAGTTTGTACTCCTTCCGGAGGTGTAGAAAAATAATGTATAGGAGCTTGGAATGCCTCCGATGAGATGTAATCCTCTTTTCACCGTAATGGTACTTTGTTTGGTCTTGTACTAAACCCTGTATGGTGTGTATGACGATGGAATAAAAGAAGCAGTTTCTGTATCTACCATGTCATACGGATGATCATCTTGCATTCCGAGTTATTTCTTACATTATGAATCCTATGTCGGAATTTTACCATCCTGACTAAATCATTGTCTTGTTTACCTAGGATGGTCAACACGCGCGCTAACCCTGCTTCTCAAGAGCAGGCCGGAGGCAGTGAAGCCAGGGATGTAAATCTGCCTCATCCTCCTTCACTAGCCGAGGTGATGATGGAAGCTAAGAGAAACAAGCGGGAGACAAACCGTTTGTTGGAGCGTATTGAACAGAATACAACACACCATCAGAGGGCTAACGTGGTGTCACTCAGTGATTTTATCAAATTGCATCCACCCACGTTCCACCACTCCATCGAGCCCCTCGACGCTGATGACTGGCTTCGCAGTATCTCTCACAAACTGCGTTCCGCGCTGGTAGCGGAGGCTGACAAGGTCACCTTTGCTGCATATCATCTTGAAGGCCCCGCCAGTCTATGGTGGGAGAATTATGGAGCTATGCGCCCAGCGGGCCATGTCACAACTTGGGCTGAATTCAGCGAGGCTTTCCGTGAACATCACATTCCGGAGGGTCTCATGGACCGTAAACGTGAAGAATTTTGCAGTTTCACCCAAGGCCGACTTTCTGTGGATGCCTATAGCAGGGAGTTTGGTAATCTCGCCCGATATGCAACTGAGGAAGTGTCTACCGATGCCAAGAAGCAAGCAAGGTTCCGTAAGGGCCTTAGTCCTGAGCTTCGCCGCGACCTCCGTCTGCATGAGTGCACATCTTTTTCGAAACTTGTCAACAAAGCCATCAGTGCTGAAACTGGTCAGACTAACTATGACGCAACACGCAAGCATGGACGTGACATGGGTTCCTCATCCGGTGCTGGTCCTCAGAAGCGCCGCGTGTGGGTACCCAACACCACCCTGCCACCCAGGTTCACACCGAGGCCATCTTTCCAGGCGCCTCGCCCCGTTCAACAGTCTGCACCGGCCAAGCCCTATGGGGGTCCAACTAACAATGCTCCTCCACGTACCAGTTCCGTGACTTGTTTCAAGTGTGGGGAATCTGGTCACTATATGCGTGAATGCCCCCAGACCAACCCCAATCAATCTGCTAAAGCTGTTGGCCGTGGCAAGCCGACAGGAAAAGTATTCCACGCCAAGCCGGTCACCGCTTCACGTGGCCATGTCAACTGTGTCTCTGCCGAAGAAGCTCAAGAGGATCCCAACGTCGTTCTCGGTACGCTTCTTGTCAATTGCCACCCGGCATCTGTTCTTTTCGATACAGGAGCCTCTCATTCTTTTATATCCGAAAGTTATGCTCGTCTGCATAACGTTGCATTCTGTGACCTGCCATCCACTATGGAAATCTCTACCCCTGGGTCTAGATGGCAGACCTCTAGGGTAAGTTATGGAAATGAGATCCAAGTCGACAGACTTGTTTTCCTTGCGTCTTTGATAGCCCTTAAATCTTCAGATATTAATATCATTCTGGGTATGGACTGGATGTCGGCTCATCATGCCCAAATCGATTGCTTCTCTAGGACTGTTCAACTCACCCATCCTTCGGGAAAGATAGTTAATGTCTTGACCCGAATAGCCAAGCGACAATTATATTCTCTTAACGCCAGCCCTTTGCCAGACCTTGAGGACGTTCCGGTAGTCCGTGACTTCCCGGATGTCTTTCCAGAGGAATTGCCAGGTGTTCCACCTGACAGAGATGTTGAGTTCGTAATAGACCTCATTCCAGGAACCGTTCCGATTGCTAGAAGACCTTATAAGATGGCACCCCTAGAACTAGCCGAGCTTAAGAAACAACTCGATGAGTCCTTGAAAAAGGGTTTCATCCGCCCTAGTTCATCTCCGTGGGCTTGCCCCGTCCTATTCGTCAAGAAGAAGGATGGTACGGACCGGATGGTTGTAGATTACCGACCTGTCAATTTGGTCACAATCAAGAACAAATATCCACTTCCCAGGATCAACGACCTGTATGATCAGCTCGCTGGATCCTCAGTCTTCTCCAAGATGGATTTGAGGTTGGGCTACCATCAAATCAAAATCAGAAACGGGGACATTCCTAAAACGGCCTTTGTTACTCGTTATGGCCAATACGAGTACACCGTCATGTCCTTCGGATTAACCAACGCTCCAGCCACCTTTTCTCGGTTAATGAACTCAATCTTCATGGAGTATTTGGATAAATTCGTCATGGTTTACCTCGATGATATACTCATCTACTCCAAGAACGAGGTAGAACATGCCGAACATCTAAGGCTAGTGTTGCAGAAACTTCGAGAGCATCGCCTTTATGCGAAATTTTCTAAATGTGAACTCTGGTTGTCAGAAGTGACCTATCTGGGTCATGTAATATCTGGTAAAGGTATTGCTGTTAACCCCGAGCGAGTTCAAGCCGTTCTTAATTGGACTCCACCTGAATCGGTCAAGCAAGTTCGGAGTTTTCTGGGCTTAGCGAGCTATTGTCGTCGCTTTGTCGAGAACTTCTCCAAGGTTGCCAAACCTCTAACCGAACTCCTCAAGAAAGATAAGAAGTTCGAATGGACTCCACAATGTGAGCACAGCTTTCAGGAACTGAAAAGACGCCTGACTTCTGCTCCCGTGCTGGTACCGCCAGACTTCTCCAAGGACTTTGTTATCTACTGCGACGCCTCGCGACAAGGACTAGGTTGCATTCTCATGCAAGATCGACACGTAATTGCCTACGCTTCACGGCAATTGCACCCACATGAGGAGAATTATCCCACTCATGATCTAGAGCTTGCAGCCGTAGTCTATGCACTTAAGACCTGGCGACATTACCTCCTCGGTAATCGTTGCGAAATATTCACTGATCACCAAAGTCTGAAGTATATTTTCACCCAACCGGATTTGAATCTCAGGCAGAGACGTTGGGTTGAATTGATCACAGACTTCGACTTAGGAATAACCTACACCCCAGGGAAAGCCAACGTCATGGCTGATGCGCTAAGTCGTAAATCTTATTGTAACAACCTGATGTTACAACAAAGTCAACCGCTTCTCCATGAGGAATTTCGGAAGCTTAACCTTCATATTGTTCCTCAAGGTTTTCTCTCCACCATGGTGGCAAAACCTACCCTTACGGATCAAATTATCAAAGCACAGAAGGTAGATCCGGGAATCTCCCGCATCAAGAGGAACATTCAGAAAGGAATTGCGAATTGTTTCTCCATTAATGATCAAGGAGTCGTATACTTCGGGAATCGATTAGTAGTTCCCAAAGTGCGCAACCTAAGGCGATTAATCCTTAAGGAAGCTCATGAATCTCCTCTCACTATTCATCCCGGTAGTACTAAGATGTATCAGGACCTACGCCAGAGGTTCTGGTGGACTAGGATGAAGAGAGAAATTGCTTAGTATATTGCTAACTGCGACGTCTGTCGTCGTGTAAAAGCAGAGCACCAACGGCCTGCTGGCACCCTTCAACCCTTAGCTATTCCTGAATGGAAATGGGATAAAATTGGTATGGATTTCATTACCGGTTTTCCCAGGACCAAGAGAGGGAATAATGCTATTTTCGTCGTGGTCGATCGTCTCTCCAAAGTAGCCCATTTCCTACCTGTTCGAGAGAGTATAACCGCTAGTCAGCTGGCAGACTTATACATCTCCCGAATAGTGTCCCTTCATGGTGTCCCTTTGGAAATTAACTCGGATCGAGGAAGTCTTTTCACCTCTCGATTTTGGGAAAGTTTCCAAAATGCTATGGGAACCCGTCTTTCCTTTAGCACCGCTTTCCACCCTCAGTCGAGTGGTCAAGTGGAACGCGTCAACCAAATTCTAGAAGACATGCTTCGAGCCTCTGTTATCTCATTCGGAATGGACTGGGAGAAGTGCCTTCCATTTGCCGAATTCGCTTACAACAACAGCTATCAATCTAGCTTGGGTAAAGCCCCTTTTGAAGTTCTCTATGGACGACGATGTCGAACACCCCTTAACTGGTCAGAGACCGGGGAAAGACAATTCTTTGGCCCGGTTATGATTCAGGAAGCAGAAGAACAAGTTCGTATCGTTCGTGAAAAGTTGAAAACAGCCCAATCCCGTCAAAAGAGTCAATATGACCGAAAACATAAGGCTATGACTTTCGAGGTTGACGAGAAGGCTTATCTTCGGGTCACCCCTCTGAAGGGAACCCATCGTTTCGGTATCAAAGGCAAATTGGCTCCTCGTTACATTGGACCTTTTCGCATTCTTGCCAAACGAGGAGAAGTTGCCTACCAGTTGGAACTACCTCCGCACCTCTCCAGAGTTCACGATGTCTTCCACGTTTCGCAACTCACGCGTTGCTTCTCGGATCCTATCCGTGAAGTGGACCACGAAACGCTTGATCTCCAAGATGATCTTACATATCGAGAGTACCCCATTCGTATCCTCGATCAGGCCGAACGTACCACGCGACGTCATAATATCAAGTTTCTCAAGGTTCAATGGTCGCACCATTCTGAGGATGAAGCAACTTGGGAAAGGGAGGATCGTCTTCGACTCGAGTACCACGCCTTCTTCCCGGAGGAACCCAAATCTCGGGACGAGATTCTTTTGAGTGGGGGTGAGTTGTCAGAACCTAGCTAGTCATGCATTAGAGTGTTGCATCATGTTTACTCTTTCATCAGAAACTTGAAATGGGGATGACAGAACCCCCAGTCCCCTCTGAAACCAACTAGGGTTACTAAAATAATTTTTCAATGAACCTGAAATGCCCTTCTAAAATGCCCATCATTTTTGTCTTGGTTCAGAACCTCTGCCAAAAATGGTGCACATTTTCCTAGGCCATCCTAGGGTTTTTGAATTAAATCATAAATATTTGAATTTGGGCATTTAAAATAATATAAAATATTTAAATGCTCAAATATCTCCAAACTAAAATGTTTCATGTTGGAAATAATCCAACTATGGGCCAGGAATAGTTTGGTGATTTTTGAACTTGCCTAGGTATTTTATTTAATTCAACAAAGTTGCAGATATATTAAATAAAACAGAAACAGAAATAAAA
>NC_041388.1:190834046-190859527 GCF_002162155.2 Triticum dicoccoides
CCGAACACCACCGTCGCCGCCGCTCGCCATAGCAGCCATCTCCGGCCACCCCCTCGCTCCCCCGACTAGCTCAGGAGCTCCGCCTCGACTCCCTCTTCCTCCCCACCGCTCCACAGCTCCCCGGAAGCCCTGCATCGCCGCCACGTCGCTGTTCCCCTCTTCGGGCTCCGATCATCGTCGCCGTCGAATTCGTCGTCTCCAGCGCGTCCCCGAGCCCGCTAACCACCCCTGCAGCCCCGCGGTGAGCCCCCGGATCGTTTCCCCCTTCTCCCCTGGTCTCTTTCGACCTGTAGGCCCTAGCCCCACCTTGGCCGAGAGCTCCACGCCGCCGGCGATGTCGCCGTCGTGGCCACGGTCACCGTAGCACCCAACCGAGCCCACCATCGTGCTCCACACCTCACTAGGAGCACGTAGCGCGCACTAACGCCTCCCCAAGCCCCCTGCAACGTCGATTCCGACCGCACCCGAACTCCGGCAGCCGCAGCCGAGCTCGCCACCGTCAACTCCGGCCACCCCGAGCCCAACCACCACCACCAATAGTCGCGGCTCAACCTCAGCAACACGTAGATGCCTTCCGCCGCCCATTTGGTTGCCGGAATGGCAAAAAGCACTTTCGCCGCCGTCTCGGGCCTCGCCGGCGTCATGTCGCCGGTGGGGTTTGACCTGTCCGACCTGAGGTTTGACCCCCCAGGGTCACTGACGCGTGGGCCCTGTCGGTCAGATGGTTAGATTAGCGCTAACCACTGTTAGTTAACCCCTGACACTGACCAGTGGGCCCCAGCGCCACTAATTAGTAATTAGGATTAATTTAAACCTATTAAACCCCCCCCTGTCACTGACGTGTGGCCCCCACACGTCAGGTTTGACTCCAGCCAGCCGCAGTTGACCACTGACGTCATGCTGACGTCATGCTGGCGCAATAATTATAATTTCTGGATTTAATTTAAATCAGGAAATTCCAGAATATTATTTAAACTTCAAAAATTCATAACTTTTATTCTGTAACTCCAAATTGGACAAATTATATATGAAAAATGATCAGAAAAATCCAATCTATCCATCTGTACTATTTTCATGCATGATCAAACAAGTTAAATTGATGTTTTAAGCAGAACAAGGAAAAGCACTTTAAAAAGGCCATATTTGAATTTGAAATTTGAATCCTTGATTCAAATTTGTTCAAACCCTTCTGGTTTTAGTTGCATTAGCCCAATACACTCATATTGCCATGTTTCATGCATGCATCATATTGTTGCACATTGTTTGGTGATGTTTGTGTATCGGTGCTCTCTGCGGCAGGTTCTGTCCCCGAGGAGTACCGTGATTACCCTAACGAAGAACCGTATCAGTGCATCGAACCATCAGGCAAGCAACCAACCATTTGATCATATCGATACAATCCCATGTTCTCGCTCCTGCTCTCTTTTACTGCATTAAGACAACGCGATTCAAACTGCTGTGTGCTACGGTAGTTGAACCCATTTCCTCTGCATGACCTGTCATTGCCACAGTAACTAGATGAAACCCACTAGCATGTGTAGGAGTTGCTTGAGCCATATGTATGTGTTGTTCCTACCTTGCTATGCCTGCTATGCTTAGAGTCGTGTCAGGTCTGGTTCATCTGGGTGATGGGCTGGAGTGAAATGACTATGTCGGTAATGAGAGTGGTGTGGTGAACACGATTTGGTAAAGGTATCGATGAAAGGCCATGTAGGAGTACATGGTGGGTTGTTTCATTGAAGCCGACCTTAAGCACTGAGATCTGTATGTGTGATTTAAGAATCAGCTACTACCATGCATTGGGCCCGAAACCAATGGACCCTCTCGGCTTCTTATTCACCCTAGTTCTCCGTCCAGGAGTTGCAAGTAGTTTCTGGTGTTTGTAGCCTACTGGAGGCCGTGGACAGCGCTGACCGTAGGGGTGGGCTGTGATGCGGTAGGTACGTGGCCGGGTGTACCGAATACCCGTTAGGTATCTCGGGAACCCTGTTCACATCGTTCGGGGCCGTATGGGAAACCTCGGCCGGACTCCCTGCGGATGGAACCTGGATAGGCGATAAACCTGGACTGGAGGCTTAGGTGATTAGGTAGGTCGTCGCCGACACCCACGTTGGGCTTCCGCTTGAAGGTTGCCGAGTACATGTCGTGTAAACGACGGTAAGTGGTGAGAGTGTGTATGAAGAAGTACCCCCTGCAGGGTTAACATGATCTATTCGAATAGCCGCGTCCGCGGTAAAGGACTACTTGGTTGCCTATACAGTTCATAGACAAGTAAATGGAAACTGTTAAAAGCCTCAATATAAGTGTGAGTGCCGAGGATGGCTCTTCCGTGGGAAGACGGAGGTGGATCCTCGGTAGTGTATTGAATTGGTGAGTAGTGGACTCGTGTGCGCAAAATCATTTCAGTTGGAGTATCGTAGGATAGCCTAGCCAAGAGTCAAAGCTGGCTTGCTGCAATAACTCCACCAACCCTTCTTGATACTATGCATGTATGTAGGATCTGATGTAAGTCTTGCTGAGTACCTTTGTACTCATGTTGCTATAATCTACATTTTTACAGAAGACGCTGCAACCCCTTCTGATGGGTTCTATGTAGACGTTGACATCAATGAGTAGGCTAAAGACCCAGGTGGTGACCCTGAGCTTGTGAAGGACCACGTAGTATAGCTAGGCTTTCCAAGCCTCTTTTATTTTACTAGTTGTCTGTACTCAGACAAGTTACTTCCGCTGCTGGTTTGTATGACTGTATGACTTGTATGTGGGGTCGTGAGACCCGTACCTTTGTGTATGTTATGTATGGATCACTGAGCCTTAAATAAAGTACTTGTGTCATAGATTCATGTTGTGATGCTTCGTTGTATTTGCACATATCGAGCATATTGTGTGTATGATTGAAATGCTTGGTATGTGTGGGATCTGACTATCTAGTTGTTTATCTTTAGTAGCCTCTCTTACCGGGAAATGTCTCCTAGTGTTACCGCTGAGCCATGGTAGCTTGCTACTGCTCTGGAACACTTAGGCGGGCCGGCATGTGTCCTTCTTCGTTCCTGTGTCTGTCCCTTCGAGGAAATGTCACGCTTTGAGTACCGGAGTCCTGTTAGCCCGCTACAGCCCGGTTTACCGGAGTCCTGCTAGCCCAGTGCTACAGCCCGGACCCACTTGCTGATGACCGACACGTTCGAAGCGGGGTCATGGATGCCTGTCCCTGTAAGTCTGTGCCACTTTGGGTTTACGACTAGTCATGTCAGCCCGGGCTCTTTATCATATGGATGCTAGCGACACTATCATATACGTGAGCCAAAAGGCGCAAACGGTCCCGGGAAAAGGTAAGACGACACCCGTGGGGATACCGTGCGTGAGGCCGCAAAGTGATATGAGGTGTTACCAGCTAGATCGATGTGACATCGAGTCGGGGTCCTGACAGAAGCGCCGGAATGCAAAACGGATAACGGGGAAAATGCTCGAATGCATGAGATGAACACGTATACAAATGTAATGCACATGATGACATGATATGAGATGCATGACAATGACAACAACACACGGAGACAAAAACCCGAACCCGAGAAAATAAATTAACTTAAAGCCGGAAACGGCAAGAGTTGGAGTACAAATTGGGAAAGTTACATCCGAGGTGTTACAACCTTGTGCGCTACCAACCGTCATAACGTAATTGGGTGATTGTAAAGATGCTCTACAGGTATCTCTGAAGGTTTTTGTTGGGTTGGCATAGATCGAGATTAGGATTTCTCACTCCGAGTATCGGAGAGGTATCTCTGGGCCTTCTCAGTAATGCAGATCACAATAAGCCTTGCAAGCAATGTAACTAATGAGTTAGTCACGGGATGATGCATTATGGAACGAGTAAAGATACTTGACGGTAACGAGATTGATCTAGGTATGGAGATATCGATGATCTAATCTCGGGCAAGTAACATATCGATGACAAAGGGAATAACGTAGGTTGTCATTATGGTACGACCGATTAAGATCTTGTTAGAATATGTGGGAACCAATATGAGCATCTAGGTTACGCTGTTGGTTATTGACCGGCGAGGTGTCTCGGTCATGTCTACATAGTTCTCGAACCAGTAGGGTCGCATGCTTAACGTTCGAAGATGATTTTGTATTATATGATTATGTGATTTGGTGACCGGATATTGTTTGGAGCCCCGGATTAGACCACAGACATGACGAGGAGTCTCGAAATGGTCTAGAGGTAAAGATTCATATATAGGACGATAATATTTGGACACCAGATGTGTTCCGGGGGTACCGGGTACGTATCGGGTCACCGGAAGTGGTTCCGGGCTACCCCCGACAAAGTATATGGGCCTATTGGGCCAAGAGGGGAAACACAACAACCAGCATGTGCTGCCGCGCCCCCCTTGCTGGCCGTAGGAAGGGGAAAGGAAAGGGGAAGAGAGAAGGAAGGGGAGGCAATTCGGCCTCCCCCTTCCTTCCCTCCTCTCTCCCATATCCTTCCTTCTCAGGAAAAGATAGTAAGGGGGGCGCCGAATTGGACAAGGCCCCTGTCGGTGTCAAAACCGGCGGATCTCGGGTAGGGGGTCCCGAACTGTGCGTCTAAGGAGGATGGTAACAGGAGGCAGGGGACACGATGTTTACCCAGGTTCGGGCCCCCTAGATGGATGTAATACCCTGCGTCCTGCTCGATTGTTCTTGATGATATGAGTATTACATGAGTTGATCTACCACGAGATCAAAGAGGCTAAACCCTAGAAGCTAGCCTATGGTATGATTGTATGTTGTCCTATGGACTAAGCCCTCTGGTTTATATAGACGCCGGAGGGGGCTATGGTTACACAAGGTCGGTTACAAAGGAGGAGATATACATATCCGTATTGCCTAGCTTGCCTTCCACGCCAAGTAGAGTCCCATCCGGACACGGGACGAAGTCTTCAATCTCGTATCTTCATAGTCCAACTGTCCGGCCAAAGGATATAGTCCGGCTGTCCGGAGACCCCCTAATCCAGGACTCCATCAGTAGCCCCTGAACCTGGCTTCAATGACGATGAGTCCAACGCGTAGTGTTGTCTTCGGCATTGCAAGGCGGGTTCCTCCTCCGAATACACCACGGAAGAGTTTGAATACGAGGATAGTGTCCGACCATGCAAAATAAGTTCCACATACCACAGTAGAGAGAATAATATTTCCACAAATCTAATCTGCTGACACGTTTTGATAGCATGACATCACGCCACGGCCTGGTCATTATTTGAACCGTTTTTCTTAACCAGCTCCGCACATAACGCGAGGCGGTTTCCTTGACATGTCTTATCAAAGCAGAGATCATGTTCCCCCTATCACGGGATTCTCATCAATACAAACGTGGGTAACCCAACCATGCCTATTGGTATGACTCCTAGATCTTAGGTAAGTCTCAAACAGCCACGAGGGGGGCGCCTGATATTCACCCTCTTTATAAAGGGGACAAGGCTTTTTCTTTTTTCCCTCCCGCGCTCAATCGAATCCTTCCCCCGCCTCAAGTTCCAACACCCAAAGCTCAGGTCAGGTGCTTCGGACCTTCATCTATGTCCGGATCCAACCTTCAAGGTCAGTGGATGCCCTCCTCCGTCACAGAGGAGGACATTAAGAAGTTGAGGGAGGCCAGATATCTGACCGCCGAAATTTCGCATAGGCTGCCTGCTGGAGGACAGGTCGTCCCTACTCCTGAACCTAACGAGAGCATTGTGTTAATCTCCCACTTCCTCCGACGACTAGGCCGCGCTCTGGATCCCTTTGTTAGGGGTCTCATGTTCTATTACGGGCTGTATTTTCACGATATGGCCCCAGATTGCCTTCTCCACATCTCGTCATTTATTGTCGTATGTGAGGCCTTCCTCCGCATTACCCCTCACTTCGGCCTGTGGCTCAAGACCTTCGATGTGAAGCTGAAGATGATGGAGGGGCATCACGCAGTGTGCGGAGGTGCTTTAATAAGAAAAATCGCTAACGCTCCATGGACAGAGGGTTACTTCCCAGAGGTGTCCGGATTGTGGCAGCGGGAGTGGTTTTACGACACAGCTCCCCGAAGTGCCAAGTGGGTAGCTGCCCCCACCTTTCGCTCGGGCCCCCCACCGCAACTGATGTCATGGATCAGCAGGGGGATGAGCTGGGGTCCAGCCAAGGACGTGCCAATACTGCAAAGCCGTATCCGAGATCTCTTTGAGAGAGATTTCAGTCTGGTTATGGTAATGCAAGTTATGCTAGTTCGTCGAGTCCAGCCTTGCAAACGTCGGCGCATGTGGGAATTCAACCCGGAAGAACCGCGTGCTATTCAGCATTTCCTTGGCATGACGCACGAAGATATGTACAAATCGTTCTTCGAACCCCAAACAGAGCGTCCGGACACCACCGAGGACATGGGCCTGAGCTGCAACCGCCCCGCTGCCCAAGTAAGTAATCCCATGCCGAACCTGCTATCCTTTTATTTATCGTGGCATCATTCTAAAGAGCCGCCTTTTGACCAGGATTGGATAACAAAGGCGACGATGATTAGGTGTTCGGCCCCCCTTCCTGAGGGCTTGGACAATCCCGTACTGGACAAGATGCTCGAGCCGACGCCTTATCCAGTGTCTTCAAAGGAAGATGATGGGGGGAATAAAGAGGGCGAAAGAGGGCCTCACTCGCTACTTATTCCAGCTGGGGGAATGAGCACCTCCGCGAGGGAGGACGGTCAAAGGGGAGAATCTGACATTCTCTCTCCCCAGGGAAGGAAAAGGACTACCTCTGAAGATCCGGAAACCAAGGTTTCCAAACGGGAGAAGAAATCTTCATCAAAGGGTCGTGCCTCGGAGGGTATTCTTGCTGCACAATGTCCGCGCAGGCATCAACCCTCTACCGAGCTATAAGTAATCGAAAATTACTTAATAGTAAAAACATCCTACATTACTTCCGAAGACAATAACCTATTCTTATAAATTGTAGTCCGGATCGTAGCCCTTCTCGACAGAGTTCATCTTCGGGAGATCTTCTTCCGGAGATGATGGAGAGCAAAATGCCTTCCCCGGACACCCCGCCACAAGAAGCGGGCGACCTTGAAGTGTCGTCGCGAAGGGTATCTCCGGATCCACTAGGGCCAGAGGATAACCCTTTGGCTACCCGGAATCCCCAGTATCCGGCTCCAAAGGAGAGCGACAGCAAGGGTCCGTACAGTGTGCGGTCGGACGCGCTGAAGGTACTTCTAGGGCAAGCGGCCGTCTCGGAAGCACATCGTATGCTAATGGGTAAGGTGATTGAATGGATTTCATCCGCTGAAAGTGGTTTGCATGAAGCCTTTATGAGTCTGATGAAAGGCTTCGAGGTACGTGAAATAATGTATGTTTTTAATAGTACCACATACATTAGGTATGCCCTATGCAGATAGTAGCCCCTGAGACTATGGTTGTTGTCAAAAACGGCGGCAAACAGAGGATCATAGTCCCAGGTAATAACCAGACCGCCTTTATGTGCAGGTGACTGAAGCTCCGGTGGCTAGCCGGACTGATGGGTTTGCCGAGCTAAAGCGGCAACTTGATGCGGCAGATGCCGATATCGTGCTTGTCAACAAGCGGCTTGACGAGGCGTAGGGTGAGTAATTTTTCTGGTGATCGTCACATAATAAGAGTAGAATGATGCCAGTATCTTTAATATGTTGTGACTGCAGATGGAGCTACCACCGTGGAGACCCTTCGGGCGGAGCTTGCCCGAACCAAGGAGCAAGCAAGGAGTAGCAATGTGGCCGCTTTAAAGGCGGCCGAAGAGTTAAGAGCCGAATAGGCCGCGCATTGCGAGAGCAAGGAAAAAATATCCAAGATGGCTGTAGAGTTAAAATATGCCGCTGACCGTTACAGCTTCTTGAAGAAGAAAACCGGGCAAAGGCGACGGACCTGGAGAAGGCCCGGGTAGCTGCCAAGGAAGCCCGCTCGAAAATTAGAGCGACGAAGGAGGAGCTGAATCAAGCTACAGATATCGTGTCTGGGAATCCCTTCTTGTTGCGGACTAAGTTCGGAGATCCGAAGTATGCTCCTCTGGACCGGCTATGGAGTTCTGCGGACGCGTACATGGATTTGGCTGCAAGTGCTCCTGATGCGGCCGAGTACTTCAAGGATCAGAAAGGTCCCAAAGTGGAAAAGTTGTTCTGGTCACAGTTTCACGCTCCAGTCCGTCCGCTGCTGTTGAATGAGTGATTGGCCGAGTGGGCCGAGCTCCATAGGTTGTCCGGACTTACCATGAGGTCCGTTGTGGATCACCTGTGGCAGGAAGGGCCAAGGCCAAATAGCTACTTTAGCTTAGTGCAACAATTCCTTGGTGTTGTGCCATGCATCAATGCTGTAAAGATATCGGCGTGCATAGAAGGTGCGCGGATGGCCTTTGCCCGTGTCAAGACATACTGGGCAGAGATGGAGGCCACCACTGTTGCGACATAGGGTTCGGCCGTAGGCCGAGTGGCTACCGAGCACTACTTTCAAGAAGTTCTTGAAGGTGCTCGTTCGATAGAGGCTCAGTGCTCGAAGAATGTTATGTTCAAGTGACATGTATTCCCATTGTAAAACAATGTTTTATTGAATTATCAAGGCTGTATTTATACTTTTGCCCGAAAGTACTATGATGCCTCCTGTGCGGCCGTTTATGTATATATGTGTATAACCTGAAAGTTTGCAGTCGTCGACTTCCGCCCCCACGCATATAATGTGGGGGTGTTCACAAAAGATGCATATCCACACTTGATCCAACGTCTTGGTCCGTTAAGGAGGTGATAGCGTAGCGAACGAGGCAATCGGACTATATTGCTTTAACACTTTCACTTAGCCATAGGAGTTTGATAGTGGGGCTACTATATAGCCCCTGGTACTTCTGCGCTCGTCCGAATACGGGGTGCGTACGTACATGACCGGGAAACAGCCCTTCGTTAATGCGGAGGAATCCCGAAGATTCCGATGAGTCATCGAGTGGTTGACCAGTCTCTCGCCATATCATGACAGTCAGTTTTCGGCTTTCTCTACTGAGGTGCTCATCCGGATGAACCAGGTCAGTAGTTCTCCCAGTGCTACCTTAGCCGGTATAACGGAATGTAAGGTACGAAAATGTGGGAGCCGGGCAAACCCAACATTTGACCAAAGACATGATTCGGAGCTGATGCATATAGGGCCAAACTCGCGACGCCGAACACTCCCTAAGGTGTTCGGTCTTTATAACATATACCACGCTAAACAATGCCCTTGATGAGAAACCACATGTGTCCAGGTACGTGCAAAATTCTGGCGTGGCCACATGCAAATAATGCCAGCATCCTTCTCGGTTGTGTGGAGTAATCCGGAGGATGTGAGCAACAAGAGACAGTAAAAAAGGTTTACGTAGGGTCTTAATCTAAAAAGAAACCTTTGGGCGGGTCCCTGCTGCACGTCTGTGCCTGTATCTCCGTTGTGCCGTGTCCTGGACGGGTGTAGCACGATTGTCATCTGCAAAAGGAAAGAACTTAAGTGAAAGTTGTCGTGCCAAAAAGAAGAATTGGTTATGGTCAATGAACTATCAAATTTCAAGAGAAGACTAGTTGATCCGGGCTGGCCCCGATTACATGCGGGAAGCCCCTGGTATCATTTTATGAGGGTTCGAAAACCAATCTCATGTATATATGATGGAACGCCGGATTCGTCTAACCGTGTCCATGGTCTTGACGACCTGCCATTTTTTCTGGTTTGGTGAGGCCGTCTAGTTCGCGGCTGTTAGAGCCGCCGCGTCCTCTTCCGTACATAAAAACCATTCGGTATTTCCGCTAACCGTGATGATGCCACGTGGACCGGGCATCTTGAGCTTGAGAAAAGCATAATGCGGTATTGCGTTAAAATGAGCGAAAGCCGCTCTTCTGAGTAGTGCTTGATAATCACTTCGGAATGGAACGATGTGAAAAGTTAACATTTCTCTTCGGAAGTTATCGGGAGAACCGAATACCACCTCTAGTGGTAGAGAGCCCTTACAGCAGGCCTCTTGGCCTGGTATTACTCCCTTGAAGGTAGTATTACTGTGGCTTATTTGTGTCCGGTCTATCCCCATTTTGCGGACTGTGTCCTGATATATCAGATTTAGATCACTGCCGCCGTCCATGAGGACTCTTGTGAAATGGTACCCATTTATTATTGGGTCTAACACCAATGCCATCAGTACTTCGCACCGGATATTTGTATCGTGATCACTATGATCAAAAGTGATCGGGCATGCCAACCAGGGGTTGAACCTAGGGGTGATGGGCTCTATGGCGCATGTGCATCGGAGTGCATGATTGTTCCTCCTCTTTGTCACATGGATCACGTTTACTGTTTTAACCTCTGGTGGGAACTTTTTCTGTCCTCCGCCGTTTTGCTGGCGAAGTTCATCCTCGTCTTCGCTTGGTGTCTCTTCCCCTTTGTATTCGACGTTTAGTTTACCGGCCTGCTTGAAGACCCATCATTTTCTATGGGTATGATTTGCTGGTTTGTCTGGGGTGCCGTGAATCTGACACAGTTTGTCAAGAATTTTGTTTAGGCCAGATTGTCCTTCTCTACTGCCTTTGAAAGGCTTTTTCCGCTGACCTGGTCGGGAGCCCCTGAATCCAGCATTTACCGCCGTGTTATCTGGGCTACCTTCTTTATTTCGACGCTTGTTTTTGTTGCGTCGTTGTTTACCATTGCCATCCCTCACTTCGGATGTTCTTGGGTCGTTGGTGCTGCTACGGGCCAACCAGCTGTCCTCGCCCATGCAAAAGCGGGTCATGAGGCTTGTTAGGGCTGCCATTGTTCTTGGTTTTTCTTGACCGAGGTGTCTGGCGAGCCATTCATCTCGGACGCTGTGTTTAAAAGCTGCTGAGGCTTCGGCGTCCGGACAGTAGACGATTTGGTTCTTCTTGGTGAGGAACATGTTCCAAAGCTTTCGGGCGGACTCTCCGGACTGTTGGATTATATGACTTAAATCATCTGCATCCGGAGGTTGGACATAAGTCCCTTGAAAATTGGCCTGAAAAGCGTCCTCGAGCTCCTCCCAACTTCCAATTGAGTTTTCGGGGAGGCTTTTCAGCCAGTGCCGAGCTGGCCCTTTAAGCTTTAGGGGAAAGTATTTAATGGCATGGAGATCATCTCCACGAGCCATATGAATATGGAGGATGAAGTCCTCTATCCAGACTCCAGGGTCTGTGGTTCCGTCATATGCCTCTATGTTCACCGGTTTGAATCCCTCCGGGAATTCGTGATCCAGCACCTCATCAGTGAAACATAAGGGGTGTACGGCGCCCCTGTATTGGGATGTGCCATGGTGTTAGGACGGTTGTAGTATTCGGTGTTGGTTGTGTTCCGTAGGGCGCTTCCTAGATCCATAGATAGATCTGGTCACGCTGGATTTTTGACGCAAGTTCCCACTTAGATCGTGTGTTGACTTATGCACGACTATGTTAGCCGCTCTATCGTGTTCACAGGGTGGTGGATCTGGCCAGTTGGCCGTATCACTTTCGGCTGTACGGGCTCTAAGGCCTCGTCGTCGAATTCCGGTAATAGCTTGCGCTTTGGATAGCTATTTTGATGGTAACTTCCACCATACTTTGTTACTTTGTTCCACTTGCTGTTGAGCATATCTTGTGCGACCTTGAGCCTTTGCTTCTGTTTCTTCCGGCTCCTCGCTGTGGCAATAAGCCTTCTGCGGAGGTTCTCTTGCTCCAAGTGTGTTTCCAGGATGATGCGTGCATCTTCGTCCATACTGTTTTCTTCCCTAGACGGGGATTGATGAGGCTTATCTTTGGCGTCATCGTGTTCGGACGTCGGATCCATACTATGTTTCCAATTTGGATCTTGATCGTGTTCTGACACTGGGATGGTGCAGTTGTTGTTTCTTCTGGAGTCGCGTGGACTATTATTTCCTCTTGCGCTGTTATCGCTATTTTTTCTATGGCGGGACTTAGAGCGGCGCCGCTGACATTGGCGCTCGGGTTGCTTGGAGTGTGCATCATCCACTGTCTCTTCGCCATTGCCCTCTCTGGGTGCATCCACCATGTATACGTCCTGTGATGAAGTAGCGATCCAGCGCCCTATGGGCGGTGGTTCCGGTTCGTCTCCTGCATCGTCGTCCATACCATCGATGTCTTCAGGGTCGAAGTCGAGCATGTCGGTTAAGTTGTCGATAGTGGCTACTAAGTGGGTGGTGGGTGGGCAGTGAATTTCTTCGTCGTCCGCATCCCATTCTAGCCGGACGTAGTTCGTCCAAGGTTCTCCTGACAGGGAGAGAGACAAGGTTCTCCTGACAAGGTTCTCCTGACAGGTTGAATTTAGCACATCTCCGATAGGTGAGTGTTGAAAGATATCCGCGGAGGTGAACTCCATGATCGGCGCCCATTCGGATTCCACGGTCACGGATGTGAGCGTCTTGGAGTCCGTGGCCGGGATAAATCCAGTGGTTCAGCGACGCGGCTCTCAAAAGGGGTGAAGTCAGTATCTGGCTCTATCGCCGCTGAGAGTGCGGCCTCCATGGCGGGGTCTATCCCTCCGCTCTCGGATGGCGCGATTTGCTCCGGATTAATGGCCGGAGTAGCAACGGATGCGATTTTCCGAACACTGTCCTCTTGCTCGTCGTGACTGTGCGGCGCGTCCAGCATGGGCTCGAATCCGTCGAAGATCAAGTCTCCGCGGATGTCGGCCGTGTAGTTCAAGTTTCCAAATCTGGCCTAATGGACAGGGGTATAGCTTTCGATCTGCTCCAGATGGCCAAGAGAATTGGCCCGTAGTGCGAAGCCGCCGAATACGAAGATCTGTCCGAGGAGGAAAGCCTCACCCTGGACCGCATCGCTAGCAATGATCGAAGGAGCCATCAAGCCTTATGGTGACGACACAGTGGAACTCTCAATGAAAGCACCAATGTCGGTGTCAAAACCGGCGGATCTCGGTAGGGGGTCCCGAACTGTGCGTCTAAGGCGGATGGTAACAAAAGGCAGGGGACACGATGTTTACCCAAGTTCTGGCCCTCTTGATGGAGGTAATACCCTACGTCCTGCTTGATTGTTCTTGATGATATGAGTATTACAAGAGTTGATCTACCACGAGATCAAAGAGGCTAAACCCTAGAAGCTAGCCTATGGTATGATTGTATGTTGTCCTACGGACTAAACCCTCCGGTTTATATAGACGCCGGAGGGGGCTAGGGTTACACAAGGTCGGTTACAAAGGAGGAGATATACATATCTGTATTTCCTAGCTCGACTTCCACGCCAAGTAGAGTCCCATCCGGACACGGGATGAAGTCTTCAATCTCGTATCTTCATAGTCCAACAGTCCGGCCCAAGGATATAGTCCGGCTGTCCGGAGAACTCCTAATCCAGGACTCCCTCAGCCCCCAAGTAGAATACCTCCTACTTGGGCGCCCCATGGATATCTGTGATAGCCTGGCTTATTAGGGATGATAGACTACTCATATCAATAAGGAATTCCTTCTTTTCCGGAAGCCCATTCGGACAGAACTCCAAAGTTAAGCGTGCTCAGCTTGGAGTAGTTTCAGGATGGGTGACCGACCGAGAAGTTTCTCCCGGGTGTGCATGAGTGAGGACAAAGTGCACAGAAAAGACTAGTATTGATCTGTGGGGCCAGTCTAGATCCCGCCAGGAGTAACGACCACCGGCGGGTGTGTCCAGGGCGTTACAAGTTGGTATCAGAGCCTACCCTGGTGGTTACACTGATGTTTGCAGACAGGTGCGCGGTCATGTTGTTCATGACGTTTGTGACCTGTCATGGCAGCCGACATGGCACATGTACCGGACTGGATGCAATGACGTATGTACCAAGAGGGAATGTTCCTGTGGCCCAACGAGGACGTCGGTTCCTCTGAGTGGGGGTGTATGTGATAGTCTGGCTTATTAGGGATGATAGTCTACTCATATCAATAAGGAATTCTGTCAGGACCCCGACTCAATGCCACATAGATCTAGCATGTAACACTTCATATCACTTTGCGGCTCACGCACGGTATTCCCACGGGTGTCGCCTTACCTTTACCCGGGACCGTTTGCGTCTTTTGGCACACGTATATGACAGTGTCGCTAGCATCCATATGATAAGGAGCCCGGGCTGACATGGCTAGTCGTAAACCCAAAGTGGCACAAACTTACAGGGACAGGCATCCATGACCCAGCATCGAACGTGTCGGTCATCAGCGAGTGAATCCAGGCTGTAGCACTGGGCTAGCAGGACTCCGGTGAACCGGGCTGTAGCGGGCTAACAGGACTCCGGTATTCATCGCGTGACATTTCCCCGAAGGGACAGACACAGGAACGAAGAAGGACACATGCCGGCCAGCCTAAGTGTTCCGGAGCAGTAGCAAGCTACCATGGCTCGGTGGAAACACTAGGAGACATTTCCCCGTAAGAGAGGCTACTAAAGATAAACAACTAGATGGTCAGATCCCACACATACCAAGCATTTCAATAACATACACACAATATGCTCGATATGTGCAAATACAACATGGCATCACAACATGACTCTACGACTCAAGTATTTTATTCAATAGGCTCCGAGGAGCGAGATATTACAAACATGGGTCTCATGACCCAACAATCAGAGCATATAAATCAAAGCACAAGCGGAAGCTATCATGTCTGGGTACAGACATCTATAACTGAAAAAGGCTGAGAAGCCTGACTATCTACCAGATCCTGCCGGGGCACAAGATCGTAGCTGAGGTAACAAGCTAAACGTCGAAGTCCACGCGAAACTACTAGTGAGACCGAAGTCTCTCTGCAAAACATAAAATAGGCAAACGTGAGTACAAATGTACCCAGCAAGACTTACATCAGAACTAACTACATATGCATCATTATCAACAAAGGGGATGGTGGGGTTTAACTGCAGCAAGCCAGCTTTGACTCGGTGGCTATCCTGAACTACGACTGCAATGTAACTCTTTTGAGGTGGCGCACACGAGTCCACATATTCCCCATATCAATACACCACTATGGATCCGCTCCCGTCTCCCTACGAGAGCGCCATCCATAGCACTCACGCTTATCTTGCGTATTTTAGAATATCCACTTTCACTTGTCTATGAACTGATATAAGCAATCCAGAAGTCCTTTTCCGCGGACACGGCTATTCGAATAGATGATGTTAACCCTGCAGGGGTGTACTTCTTCATACATGTTTCCACCACTTAGCGTCTGCACATGACATGTGCTCGGCAGACTTCAAGCGAAAGCCGACGTGGGTGTAGACCACGACCTACCTAAACACTCAAGTCTCTAGTCCAGGTTTATCGCCTATTCGGGTTCCATCCATGAGGAGATCCGGCCGGAGTTTCGCTCACAGCCCCAAACGATGTGAACAGGGTTCCCGAGATACCAAACGGGCATCCGGTACACCGTGCCACGTACCTACCGCATCACAGCCCACCCCTACGGTCAGCGCTGTCCACGGCCTCCAGTAAGCTACAAACACCAGAAACTACTTGCAACTCCTGGACAGAGGACTAGGGTGAATAAGAAGTCGAGCGGGGTCATATTTCAGGGCCCAATGTATGGTAGTAGCTGAATCATGGATCACAAACACAGAACTCAGTTCCTAAGGACGGCTTCAATGAGACAAGCCACCATGTACTCCTACATGGCCTCTCACCGCTACCTTTACCAAATCGTGTTCACCACTTAGCTCACACACAGTAGGACATGTTCACACACCTCTGATTCATCCCTGATGAATCAGACCTGACTCAACTCTAAGCAGTAGCAGGCATGACAAACAAGCAAGAATGAGTAGGCACAACAGGGCTCAAACAACTCCTACTCATGCTAGTGGGTTTCATCTATTTACTGTGGCAATGACAGGTCATGCAGAGGATAAAGGGGCTCAACTACCGCAGCAAGTAACAGATGAATCGGTGTTGTCCTAATGCATTAAAAGAGAGCAGGAGCGAGAGAGTAGGATTGTATCGGAATGAACAAGGGGGTTTTGCTTGCCTGGCACTTCTGAAGATAACATTGAGTCTTCATCAGTGTCAACGATCACATCATCGGTATCACGTCTATCGAGAGGGGACGAATACCGGCAACACAGAAGGGAACACAATCAATGCAATGCGCAATATGATGCATGATCATGACATGGCAAAAATGAATGTGTTTTGACCTAATGCATCTAGCAACAAGTTAGATGGAGTTGGTTTGAATCCTAGGTTCAAATTCAAACTCCATATGTGATTATTTAAATGCCATTCACTTCATTTGTCCTAAATAGTAGTGATAAGTTGTTCTAACATGCATGAAAATGGTACAGATGGATTCCTTGAATTTTTCTGATAATTTTTCATATATAAATTATTTAATTTGGAGTTACGGTTGAATTTCGATGAATTTTAGAAGTTTAGGGCATTTTCTGAAAATATTAAATCATTTAAGATTTATTTAAATTCCAGAAAGGAATTATTGCGTCAGCATGACGTTGGCATGACGTCAGCAGGTCAACGGGCGCCGTCCAGGTCAAACTGACCTGTGGGCCCTGCATGTCAGTGTCTGGACTAACTAAACTAATTAAAATTAACCCTAACTAACTTGGTTAGCCGGGCGGGGCCCGCATGTCAGTGTAATTAGTCTAACTAATTTTTTAGTTAACACTAATACTAACCTAATTAACAGGCCGGCCCCACCTGTCATGGACACAGGGGAGGGTCCCGCCGTGGTCAACGTGGGTCAAACCCACCGGCGGCTTGACGCCGGCGAGGCCAGCCGCGGTGGCGAGCCTCGGGTTTTGCCCACAGGGCTCGGTTTGGCGCGCGGAGCACAGCTTCGGGATGCGGACGCTCGTCCGCATCCAACTGTGGTGGTGGCGCGGCCGGGAAGTGGCCGGAGTGGTGCCGGCGACGAGCTCGGCAGTGGCCGAAGCTCGGGTGCAAGTGGAGATGGGGCTGCGGTGCGCAAACAAGCGCGGCGAAGTGCCACGGAGGCTCTACGCGATGCCGGGAGTGCGTTGGGCGCATGCCCGGGACCAAATGGTCACCGGAGCATCACCGGCGACGAGTGCGGCGGCGGCGAAGGTTCGGCCATGGTGGAGACGACAGCTAGAGGGCGAGCGCGACTAAGCGGGGAGGGGGAAACGACGGAGGAGCTCACGGGGGTTGCGACGGTGGCCTCGGGGAGCTCGGGGAGGCGTCGGAGGCGGCGAATCGACGGCGGCGGTCCTCGGTGGCCGAGGAGGGGAAAAGCGTCGGGACGGCGCTTCGGGGCTTCTCTGGTCGCGTGAGTCGACGGGGAGGTCGAGGGAGGCACTGCGGAGCTCAGGAGCACGTCGGGGAGGAGAGGGGGTGGCGGTGGCCGCGAGGGCAACGAGGGTCAGCGACGGTGGCGCTCGGCCGGTTGTGTGCGAGAGGGACGGGGAATGGGAGAGGCGATGGGAGAGGTCGAGGGAGTTCCAGGGAGAGTGAGGGAGAGGCCAGGGGTGTCGTGGCGTCTCCAGGCGCATCGAGGAGGGAGGCAACCAGGCAGGAGGTGGCGCACGGCGGCGCGCGCGGCCGACAGGCAGCTGCCTGCCTGCTCTGGCGGGAGGAAGCAGGTGGCTGGCACGGGCCAGCACAGTGCTGGGCCGGCCAGCGGGCTGCCAGGTAAGGTCAGGTAGGTTATGCTCTGTTTTATTTTTTTCTTCTGTTTTGTTTTTATTTAATATTTTGCCACTGTTTTGAATTAAAAATAATAATTCAAGCAATGCCAAAGCTCCTCTGAATATTTTATATTGCTAGATGGACTTTTCCAAAAGCTTATAAAATATTTCCGGGGGTATTTGAAACTATATTCTAATTATATGAATATAATTCAAATTCAAATAGCTAATGAATTAAATCCAAAGTCCCAAAAATAATTCCTTAAAAATGTTCAATGTTTTGGTTGGGACCAGAACCCTTACCAAAAATCATCAAACATTTAAAAGGGCATTTTTGGAGCAATGAATGAGACTTCTAGGGTTTTTGCCCCTCTTTTATTTAAGTTTTTGAGGCTTCCAAAATTCCTCAGTTCAAGTTTCGAAAATATAGACATGATGCACACACCAGGCAGCACCAGAAGCTAGGGATGTGACAACTCACCCCCACTAAACAAGAATCTCGTCTCGAGATTCAAGCGTAGGGTAGGATGAAGGGGGAACGCAAACTAGTACAATCTTCATGATCCAGGTTGCACTTCAAATGAACGTTGATTTGAACACCATCTTTGTCTTGTCGTCTTGCTCTGAGAACTCCAGCTAATCATGACAAGAAGAGGAAAGGAAAACTCTGGAAGGATCGGTCTTCTCGAAAGTTGAACAACTCAGGATTAACTCACGGAATGAGACATAGCAACATCTCTTGAGCTGAGAGGCGAAGCACACATCCATAGGAATGGAGTGAAGCAGATGACGAAGGTTCACTAGGTAGACCACAATTTCACGCTTAAGAAGGTGGTAATCGATTGTCAACGTAGCGAGGAGTTGAGTTGCCATGATACCATAACGATACACCTTAGGGAGGGTGACTCGTAGAGATATCCCCTTAAGTGGCAAAAAGAATTACTTTTGATTCAGAGATCATTGAAACTCTTTAAACCAGCCTAAGGCAATTCTCGAGCGATCATTTGGAGGGGGTCGGTAGAATGGCATACTCGGACTTGGATGATGTGGATTACCTTGTTGAAGACAACATAATGGATGAATTTGCTTATCACCGGAAATGGAGGAGACCCATGGTAGAATGACACATTGGCGGTGCAAGCTGGGAACAAAATGCAAATGCTGGGAATGATTCTGGTAACTAGGGAAGAACCAAACAATAAAGAGTGAATTCACTGTTTGAAAAGATCATAGCATTGCCGAGGAAACTGAGAGCAAACCCAGTTAGTGCTGATGATAACACGTAGCGCTTGTGCGTGCTCTCAAGAACTTGAGCATTTCCATAATCATCAAGGTTTTATCAACATCCGTGCCAAGGATCCTGGCAACACAACTTGCTAGCATGATGAATGATGCAGATGCAAAGGAAGATAACACCTTCTCAGATTTCACCCTTGGCGAAGGCAAGGAACAAAATCTGGATGATCGACCGAGAGACATTTAGCACTCCGCTTCTAATGTTCTCCTTGATGTTATAGTGTAACCCATCCATAGAAATGGTCTGGTATCTAGGACATCAAGTAAAAGGTCGGACTTCGGGAGCAATAGAATCCATAAGGAACAGTTACAGAGGTAAATCCTACGAAATCCTTATGGGGAGGTGGCCAACTTCCTCAATCAAGATATTATAATAACAGGTCTACCGGATGGGTGTGTTGACCACGACATCCACCTTACCGGTTATCGAGAGACCAATATTATAGTTCTTGGGGAAATGTTCCAACCCATCATATCTGCCTGAGATTCAGATCTGGTTGGTGTCAGGATATTCCAGACTCATCGAGTCTAGGAAGAAAAATGAAAGTTTGCAACACAAATCGACGAGATGACGTTGCGAGATTCTCGAGGGACGAACTGCGATAGCAAGCTCCAAAACATGAGCTGGTTCTGCTAAAACATGTGAACACGCTGTCCTAGACAAACATTATCACATGGTAGTCTTACAATAAAACACTACCGAGTTCAGGTGGGGAATCATAATCGAGGATATTGAAGTCTTGTGCATGACCTAGGATTAGCACATCAACTCCTTTTCCGTGAACAAATCAATCAGTGGCTTGGTGTGCTAGGGACCCATATAGAATGGAGGTTGCAAGTCTCCGAACCACAGAATACTTCGCACGTATGCATGACTGATTTGGGATGATTCCAAAGGAAACAACATTGACTTTCTCGAATCCATGGCGGCAACTTGCATCAAATGCACATGGACTGGAGGAAGTCACTTCTTACATCCGAACATATGCTTCATGAACTAGCATGAAGAAATGCTTTCAAAAGTTTCCAACACTAGCTTAATGTTCAACAAATCATGGAGGGAATAAGGATGTTGTCAATGGGCTCAACAACAATTCATCCGGGTTTCCTTTTAAAAGGAATTCCATAGTTAAGTGCACAAGTGATAGCATTGGTCAGACCAAAGATGTAATGATGTATGCTCGAGGGATCAACCACGAATAAGACAACATTACGAGCATCATTGGTACTGATTTGATTTGACGATAGCCCACACTCAGATCAAAGGATTGATAAGACAATAGGTCCAGCAACTGATCACAGGGACCAATCGATGAAGATATCATCTTTCTTCAACACACACTACACAAGATTATCCCTTTGGAACGAACTAAGTCAGGCAAGCTTTTATCCTCCAACTCTCCAAGTTGTTGTTTAGCTTATCCAACTAGCTCAGGGTATCCAACACGGATTCTTGGAGAAGGGGTGGTTTACAGGAATAAACCCAACTTGATCACGAGCTCAACATAACAGTCAGGTGACAACCCGGTAACACTTCCAAGAAGATATTTGGAAAGTCACGAACCACCGGTATGTTACTAAGCTCGAGAACAATCTTGCTTTTGAGGGCAAGACGACATGATCAAATGGGTGAGGACTTGAAATAATTCCTAACTCATTGGTCGAGGAGTGCACCAGAAATAGGGACTAGGTAGCACAATCAATCTTAGGGTGACGATTCAATAATCAACACGCTAAGAATGAGGTTATCGTCCATTTAACTACCCAGCAACGAGGTTGCTAGGCGTACTGGTTTCACACATCACAATTCATTTGTCGGTATTCCGGTTGCATCAACATGAAGACCGAGGAATGACTAATGATGGCAAGAAGTATCACTGTACCAAGAGTTCATAGGATGGTGTGCAATTCCTATAACAATCCCGATATAAAGATGGTAATACTCCAAGGTAGAGCAGAACAAAAGCTGGATTAGCAATTTGATCTGCGGAGCACAACTTCTTTGACCCAATCCTAGATATGGATGAGGTACTGGAGTTTGTTTTTCCTAGTCATTCTGCGATAGAATGGCTTGACGGACCACAAGAGTAATAGGCATCGATAAACGAGCGCACGCATACTCTTGACTATCAATTGATAGACGAAAGTCAGAATGCAACTAAAGAGAACAACTCAAAGGAACATATAATTTTCTGAGTTGTGGATGCATAGATTAGTATGTCGAACCAAGTTCAACATATTTCTTCCGGATAACCCATGCAGAAAGGTAGAACTGGCAGAGTCACAATGTAGAATCGAGAACCCATCGAGAGCACTCTGATTGTGATCTTTCGATCAGCGAGGAACATCTGCCATAAGCGGTTCATAGTATTTGGAAGAAAGGAATACCACGAACATCGAGGACTAATGCAAAGGTTACTAATAACCTAAAGGAACAAGCAAAACTATCAACATGAAGCAAGTAGGGTGAATCTCGGGTTCAAAACCCAGGGATAGAATACCTACTACTAAATGGCATCACGGGATGCTTTCGAGAATGATGGCCAGAATCATCACACTGGGAACACAAATCATGGCTAAATTACTAGATGATCCCCTAAGACACCTAGGGTCATAATAATATCTCCAACATATATGTCAAGGTAACGGAGTACCTCAACTCACTGATTAGTGTGGTTAATCTGGCCCATGGGAACATTGAAACGGGAAGAAAGGATTTGCAAATGCATCAGACTACTTAGAAACCTGGGATGACTCGGACAGCATAACGGCTGTAAATGCTCAGAAAAGATTTGAGACATTCACAAAAATGGTGGCATAACCACTCAGAAGCACAATATCAAGGTTTCGAGATCAACAATTAACATACGGAAGTAGTAGGAACTGAACTGAGACTTAAATCCAACAATCTTATAAGTCCACTGATTAGTAACACGTGATCCTAATAGAAAGAAGAGATAGCCTAGTTCTTAATCCCTGTAGAAGAGAAGATGATGACTCAGATCAGAAGGCCATGAGGTATAAGGAGTAAAAAAAACCTTACGTTCCATCCCACAATCAATTCCCTTATATAACTAAGAATTTCTAGACTCAACTTCGACCAGTTTGGCTTGGTAATCCTACAGGCAGTCAAGCTTTGATACCAACGCTGTCAGGACCCCGACTCAATGCCACATAGATCTAGCATGTAACACTTCATATCACTTTGCGGCCTCACGCACGGTATTCCCACGGGTGTCGCCTTACCTTTACCCGGGACCGTTTGCGTCTTTTGGCACACGTATATGACAGTGTCGCTAGCATCCATATGATAAGGAGCCCGGGCTGACATGGCTAGTCGTAAACCCAAAGTGGCACAAACTTACAGGGACAGGCATCCATGACCCAGCATCGAACGTGTCGGTCATCAGCGAGTGAATCCAGGCTGTAGCACTGGGCTAGCAGGACTCCGGTGAACCGGGCTGTAGCGGGCTAACAGGACTCCGGTATTCATCGCGTGACATTTCCCCGAAGGGACAGACACAGGAACGAATAAGGACACATGCCGGCCAGCCTAAGTGTTCCGGAGCAGTAGCAAGCTACCATGGCTCGGTGGAAACACTAGGAGACATTTCCCGGTAAGAGAGGCTACTAAAGATAAACAACTAGATAGTCAGATCCCACACATACCAAGCATTTCAATAACATACACACAATATGCTCGATATGTGCAATACAACATGGCATCACAAAATGACTCTACGACTCAAGTAGTTTATTCAATAGGCTCCGAGGAGCGAGACATTACAAACATGGGTCTCATGACCCAACAATCAGAGCATACAAATCAAAGCACAAGCGGAAGCTATCATGTCTGGGTACAGACATCTATAAATGAAAAAGGCTGAGAAGCCTGACTATCTATCAGATCCTGTCGGGGCACAAGATCGTAGCTGAGGTAACAAGCTAAACGTCGAAGTCCAAGCGGAACTACTAATGAGACTGAAGTCTCTCTGCAAAAACATAAAATAGGCAAACGTGAGTACAAATGTACCCAGCAAGACTTACATCAGAACTAACTACATATGCATCATTATCAACAAAGGGGTGGTGGGGTTTAACTGCAGCAAGCCAACTTCGACTCGGTGGCTATCCTAAACTACGACTGCAAGCGACTCTTTTGAGGTGGCGCACACGAGTCCACATATTCACCATATCAATACACCACTATGGATCCGCTCCCGTCTCCCTACGAGAACGCCATCCATAGCACTCACGCTTATCTTGCGTATTTTAGAGTATCCACTTTCACTTGTCTATGAACTGATATAAGCAACCCAGAAGTCCTTTTCCGCGGACACGGCTATTCGAATAGATGATGTTAACCCTGCAGGGGTGTACTTCTTCATACATGTTTCCACCACTTAGCGTCTGCACACGACATGTGCTCGGCAGACTTCAAGCGAAAGCCGACGTGGGTGTAGACCACGACCTACCTAAACACTCAAGTCTCTAGTCCAGGTTTATCGCCTATTCGGGTTCCATCCATGAGGAGATCCGGCCGGAGTTTCGCTCACAGCCCCAAACGATGTGAACAGGGTTCCCGAGATACCAAACGGGCATCCGGTACACCGTGCCACATACCTACTGCATCATAGCCCACCCCTACGGTCAGCGCTGTCCACGGCCTCCAGTAAGCTACAAACACCAGAAACTACTTGCAACTCCTGGACAGAGGACTAGGGTGAATAAGAAGTCGAGCGGGGTCATATTTCAGGTCCCAATGTATGGTAGTAGCTGAATCATGGATCACAAACACAGAACTCAGTTCCTAAGGACGGCTTCAATGAGACAACCCACCATGTACTCCTACATGGCCTCTCACCGCTACCTTTACCAAATCGTGTTCACCACTTAGCTCACACACAGTAGGACATGTTCACACACCTCTGATTCATCCCTGATGAATCAGACCTGACTCAACTCTAAGCAGTAGCAGGCATGACAAACAAGCAAGAATGAGTAGGCACAACAGGGCTCAAACAACTCCTACTCATGCTAGTGGGTTTCATCTATTTACTGTGGCAATGACAGGTCATGCAGAGGATAAAGGGGCTCAACTACCGCAACAAGTAACAGATGAATCGGTGTTGTCCTAATGCATTAAAAGAGAGCAGGAGCGAGAGAGTAGGATTGTATCGGAATGAACAAGGGGGTTTTGCTTGCCTGGCACTTCTGAAGATAACATTGAGTCTTCATCAGTGTCAACGATCACATCATCGGTATCACGTCTATCGAGAGGGGACGAATACCGGCAACACAGAAGGGAACACAATCAATGCAATGCGCAATATGATGCATGATCATGACATGGCAAAAATGAATGTGTTTTGAGCTAATGCATCTAGCAACAAGTTAGATGGAGTTGGTTTGAATCCTAGGTTCAAATTCAAACTCCATATGTGATTATTTAAATGCCATTCACTTCATTTGTCCTAAATAGTAGTGATAAGTTGTTCTAACATGCATGAAAATGGTACAGATGGATTCCTTGAATTTTTCTGATAATTTTTCATATATAAATTATTTAATTTGGAGTTACGGTTGAATTTCGATGAATTTTAGAAGTTTAGGGCATTTTCTGAAAATATTAAATCATTTAAGATTTATTTAAATTCCAGAAAGGAATTATTGCGTCAGCATGACGTTGGCATGACGTCAGCAGGTCAACGGGCGCCGTCCAGGTCAAACTGACCTGTGGGCCCTGCATGTCAGTGTCTGGACTAACTAAACTAATTAAAATTAACCCTAACTAACTTGGTTAGCCGGGCGGGGCCCGCATGTCAGTGTAATTAGTCTAACTAATTTTTTAGTTAACACTAATACTAACCTAATTAACAGGCCGGCCCCACCTGTCATGGACACAGGGGAGGGTCCCGCCGTGGTCAACGTGGGTCAAACCCACCGGCGGCTTGACGCCGGCGAGGCCAGCCGCGGTGGCGAGCCTCGGGTTTTGCCCACAGGGCTCGGTTTGGCGCGCGGAGCACAGCTTCGGGATGCGGACGCTCGTCCGCATCCAACTGTGGTGGTGGCGCGGCCGGGAAGTGGCCGGAGTGGTGCCGGCGACGAGCTCGGCGGCGGCCGAAGCTCGGGTGCAAGTGGGGATGGGGCTGCGGTGCGCAAACAAGCGCGGCGAAGTGCCATGGAGGCTCTACGCGATGCGGGGAGCGCGTTGGGCGCATGCCCGGGACCAAATGGTCACCGGAGCATCACCGGCGACGAGTGCGGCGGCGGCGAAGGTTCGGCCATGGTGGAGACGACAGCTAGAGGGCGAGCGCGACTAAGCGGGGAGGGGGAAACGACGGAGGAGCTCACGGGGGTTGCGACGGTGGCCTCGGGGAGCTCGGGGAGGCGTCGGAGGCGGCGAATCGACGGCGGCGGTCCTGGGTGGCCGAGGAGGGGAAAAGCGTCGGGACGGCGCTTCGGGGCTTCTCCGGTCGCGTGAGTCGACGGGGAGGTCGAGGGAGGCACTGCGGAGCTCAGGAGCACGTCGGGGAGGAGAGGGGGTGGCGGTGGCCGCGAGGGCAACGAGGGTCAGCGACGGTGGCGCTCGGC
>NC_041388.1:190859616-190912174 GCF_002162155.2 Triticum dicoccoides
GGCGGTCCTCGGTGGCCGAGGAGGGGAAAAGCGTCGGGACGGCGCTTCGGGGCTTCTCCGGTCGCGTGAGTCGACGGGGAGGTCGAGGGAGGCACTGCGGAGCTCAGGAGCACGTCGGGGAGGAGAGGGGGTGGCGGTGGCCGCGAGGGCAACGAGGGTCAGCGACGGTGGCGCTCGGCCGGTTGTGTGCGAGAGGGACGGGGAAGGGGAGAGGCGATGGGAGAGGTCGAGGGAGTTCCAGGGAGAGTGAGGGAGAGGCCAGGGGTGTCGTGGCGTCTCCAGGAGCATCGAGGAGGGAGGCAACCAGGCAGGAGGTGGCGCACGGCGGCGCGCGCGGCCGACAGGCAGCTGCCTGCCTACTCTGGCGGGAGGAAGCAGGTGGCTGGCACGGGCCAGCACAGTGCTGGGCCGGCCAGCGGGCTGCCAGGTAAGGTCAGGTAGGTTATGCTTTGTTTTATTTTTTTCTTCTGTTTTGTTTTTATTTAATCTTTTGCCACTGTTTTGAATTAAAAATAATAATTCAAGCAATGCCAAAGCTCCTCTGAATATTTTATATTGCTAGATGGACTTTTCCAAAAGCTTATAAAATATTTCCGGGGGTATTTGAAACTATATTCTAATTATATGAATATAATTCAAATTCAAATAGCTAATGAATTAAATCCAAAGTCCCAAAAATAATTCCTTAAAAATGTTCAATGTTTTGGTTGGGACCAGAACCCTTACCAAAAATCATCAAACATTTAAAAGGGCATTTTTGGAGCAATGAATGAGACTTCTAGGGTTTTTGCCCCTCTTTTATTTAAGTTTTTGAGGCTTCCAAAATTCCTCAGTTCAAGTTTCGAAAATATAGACATGATGCACACACCAGGCAGCACCAGAAGCTAGGGATGTGACAAATTCCTTCTTTTCTGGAAGCCCATTCGGACAGAACTCCAAAGTTAAGCGTGCTCAGCTTGGAGTAGTTTCAGGATGGGTGACCGACCGAGAAGTTGCTCCCGGGTGCGCACGAGTGAGGACAAAGTGCGCAGAAAAGACTAGTATTGATCTGTGGGGCCAGTCTAGATCCCGCCAGGAGTAACGAGCACCGACGGGTGTGTCTGGGGCGTTACAATATCCCCTTCCTCTCCCACCTATATATATGTGGGAGGGGCGGCCTAGAACACACAACAAACATTGTTAGCCGTGTGCGGTGCCCCCTCCACAGTTTACGCCTCCGGTCATATTCACGTACTGCTTAGGCAAAGCCCTGCATGGATCACTTCACCATCACCATCACCACGTCGTCATGCTGATGGAACTCTCCCTCGACTCTTTACTGGATCAAGAGTTGGAGGGATGTCATCGAGATGAACGTGTGCAGAACTCGGAGGTGCCGTATGCTCGGTACTTGATCGGTCGGAATGAGAAGAAGTTCAACTACATCAACCGTGTTGTCAAACGCTTCCGCTTTCGGTCTATGAGGGTACATGGACACACTCTCCCCCTATTGTTGCTATGCATCTCCTAGATAGATCTTGCGTGAGCATAGGAAATTTTTGAAATTGCATGCTACGTTCCCCAATAGTGGCATCCGAGCCAGGTTTACGCGTAGATGATATGCGCGAGTAGAACACAAAGAGTTATGGGCGGTGATCGTCATAGTGCTTACCACCAATGTCTTATTTTGATTCAGCGGTATTGTTGGATGAAGCGACCCGGACCAACCTTACATGACCACGTTCATGAGACTGGTTCCACCGACAAACATGCAACTAGATTTGCATAAAGGAGGATGGTGGGTATCTGTTTCTCCAACTTTAGTTGAATCAAATTTGACTGCGGCCAGTCCTTGTTGAAGGTTAAAACAGCAAAGTTGATAAATCACCATTGTGGTTTTGATGTGTAGGTAAGAACGGTTCTTCTTAGAAGCCCTTAGCAGCCACGTAAAACTTGCAACAACAAAGTAGAGGACGTCTAACTTGTTTTTGCAGGGCATGTTGTGATGTGATATGGTCAAGACATGATGTGATATACGTTATTGTATGAGATGATCATGTTTTGTAAAAGTTATCAACAACTGGCAGGAGCCTTATGGTTGTCGCCTTATTGTATGAAATGCAGACACCATGTAATTGCTTTACTTTATCATTATTCGTTAGCGATAGTTTTAGAAGCAATAGTTGGCGAGACGACCACGAAGCTACGATGGAGATCAAGGTGTCAAGCCGGTGACGATGGAGATCATGATGGTGCTTTGGAGATGGAGATCAAAGGCACAAGATGATGATGGCCATATCATGTGTCACATATTTTGATTGCATGTGATGTTTATATTTTATGCATCATATTTTGCTTAGTACGGTGGTAGCATTATAAGATGATCCCTCACTAAAATTTCAAGGTATAAGTGTTCTCCCTGAGTATGCACTGTTGCGACAGTTCATCGTGCCGAGACACCACATGATGATCGGGTGTGATAAGCTCTACGTTCCCATACAACGGGTGCTAGATAGTTTTGCACATGCGAAATACTCAGGTTAAACTTGACGAGCCTATCATGTACAGACATGGCCTCGGAACACTAGAGACCGAAAGGTCGAACTTGAATCATATGGTAGATATGATCAACATAGAGATGTTCACCATTGAAAACTACTCCATCTCACGTGATGATCGGACATGGTTTAGTTGATATGGATAACGTGATCATTTAGATGACACGAGGGATGTCTATATAAGTGGGAGTTCTTAAGTAATATGATTAATTGAACTTAATTTATCATGAAGTTAGTCCTGATAGTTTTTCCATATCTATGTTGTAGATCAATAGCCCGTGCTACCGTTCCCTTGAATTTTAATGCATTCCTAGGGAAAGCTAAGTTGAAAGATGATGGTAGCAACTACACGGACTGGGTCCGTAACTTGAGGATTATCCTCATTGCTACACAGAATAATTATGTCCTTGATGCACCGCTAGGTGACAAGCCCCCTTCCGCTAATGTAGACGCTTTGAACGTCTGGCAGACGCGGTCTGATGACTACTCTATAGTTCAGTGTGCCATGCTCTACGGCTTAGAATCGGGACTTCAAAGACGTTTTGAACGTCATGGACCATATGAGATGTTCCAGGAGTTGAAGTTAATATTTCAAGCAAATGCCCGAGTTGAGAGATATGACACTACTAGGAAAAGGCCTACTAATGGCGCACCTGTTTTGGCTACTAATGGCGCACTATAGGTGCGCCATTAGTACCATGCCACTAGTATATTTTAGTAATGACGCACCACATGTGCACCATTAGTATCTGGTATACTAATGGCGCACCACAGGTGCACCATTAGTATACCACAGGTGCGCCATTAGTATCTGGTATACTAATGGCGCACCACAGTTTTTTTTCTTAATCTCAGGTCACTATTTCACATATGAGATATCCAACATATATATATACAACAAGCATCCATATAACAATCATATCCAACACACAAGTTTCATCATATATACATACATGGCCAACACATAGTTCCATCCTTACATATTACAAAAGTTTCACATTGTTCATCCAACACCGTTATCCATCAATTCACAAAAGTTTCACATCGATACAAAATAAAAACACAAATGGAAAAGAAGCACTCCATCCATGCAAGCTTCCGTGAATTAAATCAAATCTGCAAAATGATAAACAAGAAGTTAGAAGAAGAAGAAGAAGAAGAGAAGAAGAAGAAGACTAGAAGAATACTAGAAGAAGAAGAACACTAGAAGAATACTAGAAGAAGAATAAGAAGAACAAGAAGAAGACTATAAGCTTATTATGTAAACTTGATCATTTTGTGCTAACATAAGTAATTTTGGAGCTAACCTATAGGAAACTAAGCATATAAGCTCTAAGTTAGCATATTAGAGCCAACTTAGGTAAAATGAAGCTAACCTATATCATTTTGGAAAAGAAGAAGAATAAGAAGAAGACTATAAGCCAATTAGAGTGCCACAAATACAGAGAGCAGCCAAGTTAAATTAACAGCCCAGAACCCTAGCATAAGTTAAATTACACACACACTTAGATAGCCAACAACACCCAAGTTAAATTACACACACACTTAGATAGCCAATAGCACCCACAGGAGCATGTATGCAGCAAGTTCATGGAGCAAGATGACCACCACAGAGAGCCATCACAAATGACCTAGAGCACAGCAACTAGCAACCTTAGATCAAGATATAAGTATCACAGAGAGCACCAAAATTAATTGATGCTCATCTGGAACATACAGCCAGAACAATCAGGACTACCAAAGCATCTAAAACATGAACTAGGGCTAGATCATAGAGAGAACAGAGAGAGGAAAGGAGGAGCTCACCAAGAGGGGTTGTAGCCGTAGCAGAAACTCAGCCACACTAGTGCCACGGTGTGACTACCAACACAGCCGGAGCTCTGCTGCAGAGGAGGCTCGTACTGGACAACATTATCCACCATTAGCATATATTGCAGACATATACTGGACAACATTAATTTGAGTAAATATTGGACCAACAAGCAGTCATGAATGAAAAAGCAACCATGATCCGAACTCTCTCTCTCGGCTGGACAAATCCATGAGTAAAAAAAGTTCCACCTGTAGCATATACAAGGGGATCTGAGAGAGGCTCGTACCTTGAGGAGAGAAGAGTGTGCTGCGCCTCTGCCACCGCTGTTAGCCCGCCGGAATCCCACCTAGCCCTCCGCCCCGCTGCAAGAACACCAGCACGCAGCTCCAGATCAAGAGAGGAGGTTCCTCTGCCCCGTCCGTGACTCCCGTATGGTGTTGTAGATCGAGAGAGAGAGAGGAGAGAAGAGTAAGCCGGCGGTGAGAATCGGAAGGAACTGGGGCAGAGGAGCAGAGCGAGGGAGGAAAAGACGAGGGGAGGCGGCCCTTGGAGACAGCGTGGATCGGGGAAGCGCCGCTGGCGGATCGGGCCTGACCTGCTTGATCTGCGGCTCCTCGACCTAGGGTGGGGAGAGAAGCTCGGTGGGGGAGAGGGTGAGGTCGCCGGCAGGGATGGGGTGGGGTTGGCGCCAATGTGGGAGTATGGGAGGGAGGAACAGATGGAGATGGAGTTTTGGAACAGATCGAGAGGTATATCAATGGCGCACTAGTTAGGGTGCGCCATAACTAGTTTTGTATATATATATATAATTGTTAGTAGTGGCACACCGTGGTTGTGGTGCGCCATTACTAGTTAGAACTAGTAATGGCGCACTTTGCCAGGATGCGCCATTAGTATGTTTGGAAAAATGAAAAAAAATGTTACTAGTGGCGCACCGTGTGTCTGGTGCGCCATTAGTGTCTTCCACACTAATGGCGCACTAGCACATGGTGCGCCATTAGTATATAGTAGTGGCGCACCACTTGCCTGGTGCGCCATTAGTGTCAATTTCATCTATAGCCCTTTCCTAGTAGTGTGAAGTCTCCAACAAATTCTATAGCTGCAAGATGGAGGACAACAGTTATGTCAGTCAACACATACTCAGAATGTCTGGCTATCATAACCACTTGAATCAGCTGGGAGTTAATCTTCCGGATGATAGTGTTATTGACAGAGTTCTTCAATCACTACCACCAAGCTACAAGGGCTTTGTGATGAACTATAATATCCAAGGGATGGATTAGACAATTTCCGAGCTCTTTGCTATGCTCAAACCTCTGGAGCCAGAAATCAAGAAAGAACATCAAGTGTTGATGGTTAACAAGACCACTAGTTTCAACCAAAGGGAAAGGGAAAGAAGGGGAACTTCAAGAATAATGGGAAGCAAGTTGTCACTCCTGGGAAGAAGCCCAAGTCTAGACCCAAGCCTGAAACTGAGTGCTTCTACTGCAAAGGGACTGGTCACTGGAAGCGGAACTGCCCCAAGTATTTGGCGGATAAGAAGGATGGCAAAGTGAACAAAGGTGTATTTGATATACATGTTATTGATGTGTACCATACTAATGCTCGTAGTAGCTCCTGGGTATTTGATACTGGTTATGTTGCTCATATTTGCAACTCGAAACAGGGGCTATGGATTAAACGAAGATTGGCTAAGGACAAGGTGACGATGCACGTAGGGAATTGTTCCATGGTCGATGTGATCGCCGTCGGCATGTTACCTCTACATCTACCTTCAGGATTAGTTTTAGACCTGAATAATTGTTATTTGGTGCCAGCGTTGAACATGAACATTATATCTGGATCTTGTTTGATGTGAGACAGTTATTCATTTAAATCAGAGAATAATGGTTTTTCTATTTATATGAGTAATATCTTTTATGGTCATCCACCCTTAAAGAGTGGTCTATTTTTATTGAATCTCGATCGTGGTGATACACATATTCATAATATTGATACCAAAAGATGCAAAGTTGATAATGATAGTGCAACATATTTGTGGCACAGCTGTTTAGGTCATATTGGTGTAAAGTGCATGAAGAAACTCCATGTGGATGGACTTTTGGAATCACTTGATTATGAATCATTTGATGCTTGCGAACCATGCCTCATGGGCAAGATGACTAAGACTCCGTTCTCCGGAACAATGGAGCGAGCTACTGACTTATTGGAAATAATACATAACGATGTATGCGGTCTGATGAGTGTTGAGGCTCGCGGCGGGTACCGTTATGTTCTAACCTTCACATATGATTTGAGTAGATATGGGTATTTCTACTTGATGAAACACAAGTCTGAAACATTTGAAAAGTTCAAAGAATTTCAGAGTGAAGTGGAGAATCATCGTAACAAGAAAATAAAGTTTCTATGATCTGATCACGGGGGAGAATATTTGAGTTACGAGTTTGTCGTTCATTTAAAACGATGTGGAAGAGTTTCACAACTCACGCTGTCATGGAATTGTCACGGCAGATGTCCTAGCAGAAGGACTTAGTCATAGGGCCATCGCAACTAGGAAGCTTAAAGGTGTTAATCGGGACAAAGGACACGAGAGGTTTTATACTAGTTCAGCCCCTTACAATGGAGGTAAAAGCCTACGTCTAGTTGTGTTCGAATAGCTAGGGTGTCGATCACCAATAGGCTAATCCGCCAGCTTGGTTCTCGATCTCTTGTTTCTTGCCCTAAGTCTCCACCGGGTCGTCCCCTTATATACACAGCTTGACGCCTGGTGGCCTACAGAGTCCCGGCCGGCTCATACAGTGTGTCCGGCTCGGTGACTTCTTTTACATGCATTTCCTTACAAGTCTTTCCTTACACACGGCAGTTTACAATATTGGGCCTTAAGCCGTCTCTAGGCCTTAGGCCTTCTATAAGCTTTAATAAACTATCGCCTTGAATGTTTATTGGGCTTCCTTTGTGACCCGCCATTGGGGCTGACCCGGCCCCTCCTGGGCGGGTCATAGCTGATAGCTATATCCCCAACATTAGGCCCCAGATTGACTTTGAACTTTGCTCCTTGTCAATCTTCAAGACTTAAACAAAAATCCATCTTCTTATCCTCGCAGAAGTTTTTGTAACCCACCATGATGTCATCTCTTGAAAACACAAAAAACTTTTATGACGTCATCTCTCAACGGATCTTCATTTTAATGCCTTTCGAGAATCGAGGCGTCCGTTTAGTTGGATGATCATTATTCGGGTCTCCTCGATTTTCACGCCCGCCTGTTCGCTTACTCCCTTATAAATAGGCACGCCCCGGTCTTCCTCATTCTTCTCTCTCCTTCGTCTTCCTTCTCTCGCAACCTCCGCTGCTGCTCGAGCTCCGCTGCCGCCAGAGAGCCTCTCACCTCCGTAGACCTCGGCCGCTGCATCGACTGGAATCAGACCCAAAAAAAATGGTGGCGACCTTCCGTGGAAGCTCTGTGGCTGTAAGTGTTTCCCTTCTTGTCCCTCAGATCTGCAATAGGGCTTTTTAGGTTTCTGCATGTTCTTCGTAGTTCATCGCAACTTCTCCGTAGTTCTTCCCTGGAGCCTCTTCTTGATCCAAAAAGAGATACATGTTTGTGCAGTAGTTGTTTTGCGCTTTCTCTTGACACTAGTAGATCCCTTTTCCCAATATAAAGGCCTCTTTAGGACTTACAAACTCATCTGCGCTAAACTTTTAGGTCTAGAATTTTTTCCAATTTTGAATAGCCATTTGATCTGGAATAATATCAATCAATTTGGGAAACTTGTTTGTCTCAACACTTAGCTGAATCTGCTTTCTCAAATATCTGTAGTCATGGTGGCTTATTGTGCCGGCTTACTTTTCCTTATATGACATTAGCCCTTACTTAAGCCGCCAGTACTCTCCTGTATCATCATCATTTACTTTCACCATTGTCATTGAATTAAGCCCACATGTTGCTTTCTTTTCAGTTCGTCTTTTGAACATCATGCCATCCAAAGCACCGACTGTCTGCAACTGGGTTCCTTCAACAGTCACTGAGGACAATCTGAAGGAATTCTTTACCATAGGTTTTTTGCCAGGGAAGAATGTTATGTCCTACCGTGCGCCAGACCCGAAGGAGGAACGACCCAATCCAAAAGATGGTGAAGTTATCGTCTTTTCGGATCACATGAACCGTGGCTTTTCCCCACCCGGCTCAAAGTTCTTTAGAGATGTCCTCCATTTTTTCGAACTCCACCCTCAAGACATCGGGCCTAATTCCATATCCAATATCTGCAACTTCCAAGTTCTCTGCGAGGTGTACCTTCAAGAAGAACCGACTGTGGAACTCTTTAGAGAGTATTTTTATATGAACCGCCAGAATGAGTGCACCAATGGCCCTAGCCTAGAACTTGGAGGTATCTCAATTCAGCATTGACAAGGCGCCGTCTTTCCCCTAATAGTGTTGCTGAGTCATCCCAAGGACTGGAATCATACTTGGTTCTACTGTCAAGACACTTCACCAGCAAATGAGCATCCACTGTCAGGTTATCACGCAGAGCGTCTTGACTCCAAATTTGCACTCCCTGACAAGCTCACTGCCACCGAACGCAAGAAGCTGATACCATCCATTAAAAGGATTAACGCTTTATTGAGGAATGACTTAACCGGAGTTGACTTAACCCGTTACTGGGTTGCGTGGTGGGTCATCCCTCTAAGCCGCCAATCCAAACTGATGTACGAATATGGTGGAGGCCTAGATGACTCTCTCCGTCACAGCTCTGTTCAATTAACGGAAAAAGATATTGTTTCAATGTAAACTCTTCTTGTGAATGGTAAATACGAAGACTGCAGTAAAGTCGGGTTAAATCCTTTCTGCAAGCTTAACCTGGTGCCAGAGGTAAAGAACTTATGCTCTCTTCCTCTTTGCATTTTTCTCAACTGTTTTAAATACTTGCATAACATTTCATCTTGCTTGTTTGTTTATAGGCCAAATCTGATTTCTGGAAAGCCAAGTACGATCACGAAGCCGCCAAGAAAGCCAGAGCCGCCGCCATAACCGCCAAGAAGACGACCCGGAGATCTAAGAAGAAGAAGAAAAGCACCGCTGAAGATCTATTGAAGCTTGATGATGATACTTCTGATTCGAAGGTAGCCCTTGACTCCCTTGGCCAGCTTTTTAACAATCTTATTAACACTGATCATTGCTAGGACGACACGAGGGCCAGTCAGGCCGTGGAAGAAGAGGTAACTATTTCCTCCAACTCAGCCCATTTGCCAACACAGAAACTTCGAGTCGTAACCCGAAAAGTAAGGTTTTCACACCCTTTGGCTTATCTGGACCCTCATTTTCTTTCGAAAAAGCAGCAACATGAGAGCCGCCGTCAGGCCCGGAACGTCGATAAACCGCCTGCTGTTCTTCAACAAACTCCTAAAAAGCGCCAGAATGAGGTTTATTCCTTCGCTTTTTACTTTCCATTAATGGATCTTCTCCCTTGTATTATTAAATTTATTTTATCTTTGCAGGAGGTGTCCCGCTCTTCTGGCGACTCATCTCAAACTCAATTCCCGGCCTTTAAGACTGCCCTTGGGTAAGGAAGAAATCATCTTTCCTCCATGTCTTTCAAACTGCTTTTTTATACTGATTGTTTCATAATATCTTCCTTAGTGGCCAAGCCAAGTCCAAGAAGGCCAAGGTGACTAGGTCGGCGGAAGACCCGCCAGTTCTTGCACCTGAACCGGCCATGCCACCTTCTCCCCCTCAGACGGAAGCACCAGAAGACTCGGCTGTCAATACTCAATCAGATCCTCCTGAGCCGTCAGCTGACGCTACCATCGTTAATCCTTCTACTACCGGACCATCCAGCTCAGCCAACCCGCCATCGCTGTCTGCCCAGGATGTTCTGATCACTTGAAGCCACTTTGTTGAGTCGGGGAATCCCACCGTGTTGGCTCGTCACATGGCTAAACAAGAGGCTTTGTAGAGACAAAGTGTGTTTTGACATTTCTCATTATAGCCATCTGAACGCCAACGACATATTGTCCGGCTATCTGAGCCATGTGCACTCCAGCCATGACTCAGAAATCGAAATGGTCAAGCAGTTGCAGCTGAAGTATGAGGTATGCTCTTCTAGCTTACTTATATTCTGCCAGCCCCCAAGTCTTCAGATTATGATAAAACCTTGAATGATCTGTAGACTTATGATATAGGCTAAAGCTTTACCTTTAGATATTTCTGGAGTCCCATAAAATAGAATAAACTTCACCGGTAGTCCCCAAGGGCCGGTTCACTTGACAATAAATGAGCTGGTACTTTGAATTTCATAACTGTCTTGTGCCGAACTCAACAAATATTATAGTCCGTCTTACGTTGAGATACTTGCTGAATATCATACATTACCCCCCAAGTGCCAAGTTCTGTTACTTTGTAAAGTACTTGGGACTTGAAGTATAGTAGAGTCATAAAAATTTGTTTTGGCATACATTAGCCCCCAAGTGTCAAGTGGTTTTGCAGTGCAAAGCACTTGTGACTTGAATCTTGACTCTTGGACTTTTATTGAAACCTTGCCACACCTGTGTATGTTTTGTAGAATGCCTTATCTGAACTGAGCTCACAATTAACTGATGCGAAGACCCAGCTGGCCGATCAGGAGGCAGAAATCAAGTCTGCTGACTCCAAACTGCAATTAAGTCTAGCTGCGCCGGAGACATTGAGAACGAGCTTGACCGCCAAGAAGAAAACCTGGGCTGAAGAGAAAACGCTGCTAACACAATGAGCCGAAAAAGCTGAAGCAGCTCTTGAAGAGGTTACTTCGGAGCTGACCGAATTAAAAGACCGGGTGTCGCAGATGGTTTCCGCCATCTTTGGTATGTCATCTGTAGTGGTCTTTTGTACCCTCTGCTGACCCGGAATATAAACCGCTAGCTGACCCTTTGTGTACAAAATATGTGCAGGCCCGTGAAGCAAGAATCTGAGCCAAGACAACGTGACTAAACTGAAGGAGGTCTATACCTTAGTGGAGCAATTGTACATTGGCACACAATGGGCACTTGCCGCTATCTCTCATGCCAATCAAGGACCCAACCGGCTCAGTGATGTCTTGAAAAAACTGTCAATCTTACCCACCAGGTTCCAAGAAGTCAAGCGATCATGTGCCAGAGCCGGAGCTTTGACTGCCCTGAGCCGCTCCAAGGCTTGGGTGCTAGATCTAGACCCAGCGGATTTAGCCAGAGGGTACCCCATGGTGAAAGAAGACGGGTCTCTGTTTGAACAGGATGACCTCGTTGCTTGCGTGAGGGAGGTGCGACCTCAGGCCACCATTCTCGGAGATGAAACAAATATCGATAAATACCAGCCGGGTATTGATATGGAAAATAAGAAGATGGCGACTCCTTCCTACAAAGTGACAGACCTTATCCCGCCAGTTCGTCAACACACTTTCGCTCCAGAGGTTGATCCGACCGGATTGATTGACCATGAATCAGAGTTCGTTGCTGTGAACGGCTTTGATTGGTCCAATCCCAGCTTTCAATTGATAGAAGGAGGTGAACCAGCAAGGGAAGAGTTAACCATCCTTGTGGGCTTTAAGAAGCCTTGTAATAGAATTAGCTTTGAAACTCTGCATATTTTCCCTATGCCATCATGCATAAAACGCCGTGTGTGACTCTGTGCTTCCTTATTTCAATATATGCATCACAGTCATGGTTATCCTTGTAATATTTCCACTATGTTTCTGTAACAAAAAGGAAATACTTGCTTGGCGGTTTAACACCGAACGGGTCAGAAGACCCAGTTCATGACCAAAAGTTTTATCATAGTAGATAAGCAGAACTAAACGTAAAGATAAAACAGGTTTGAAATAACCTTGGAGTAACACATAAAGAAACTGTTCATAAACAACAATTATACCTGTATCTTCGACATCTGGACCACCAGTTTATATGACCCGGGTGGTGAGGCTGATGATCCAGTCCTTTTTTGAGAAGTCAATGCTTCTAACTACCTGATGATTCCTATGCCTTGGCGGCTTATTGTCAAATAGTCAAGCCGGCGAAAAGACCATGCTGATTGTTTAAAATTGAGACAATAAAAGACCAATAAAACAAACACCGGGTGGTAAACAATATAAATAACCTTGTAATGAATGGTTGGGGGTTTCTGATTGAAATACGATCAGTAAACCGGACCAAAGGGGTTAAGCTAAGATTCGAATACGATCAAATAGCCCCCAGTGGCTTTGGCGTTGTGCAGATCAAAAGGGTACCGACATCTATGTCCTCTTTGGTTCAAATACGACCTATGTTTGAACAGGAAGCCCCCAAATGACCTTGAGAGGTTTTTAACGACCCTGATTCGAATACGATCCAAGTCGGACCCAAAAGGGGTTAAGCTATGATTCGGATACGATCAAGAAGCCCCCTAGTGAGTTTGGCTTTGAGCCGATCAAGAGGGTTACGACAGCTATGTTCTCTTTGGTTCGAATACGACCTATGTTTGAACAGGAAGCCCCCAATTGACCTTGAGATTTTCAGCTAGATTCGAATATGATCATAAGCCGGACCAAAAAGGTTAGACTTGATTCAGATATGATCAGCTCCTTCATAGTCATTTTAAATAGTAAAAGAGAGTAGAGATTTAAAATCTTTGAAAAGGAAAAGGACAGAGGTCCTGCTTTGTTACTTATCATGATATATACAATGTCAAAGTATGTACATAATGAGAGCCGACGACTCAGGTGTAGTATGGCCGAAGTTGAGCAATGTTCCACGGCCGTCGGGTCTCTTCCTCTGACTTACATGAGTCTTTGTGTTCTTGAACATCAATGAGGTAATATGACCCGTTGTTTAAGTTCTGGATTACCACAAAGGGTCCTTCCCAAGGCGGGGATAGCTTGTGTGCATTTGACAGATCCTGGATGAGCCGGAGCACAAGGTCACCTTCTTGAAAAGTCCTGGACTTAACCCGGCGGCTGTGATAGCGGCGCGGGTCCTGTCGATAAATTGCTGATTGAGCCGCTGCTAAGTCTCTTTCATCATCCAACAAGTGAAGTGCATCCTGTCTGGCTTGCTCGTTATTAGCTTCAACATAAGCCGCTACACGGGGCGAGTCATGATGGATGTCACTAGGCAACACTGCTTCCGCTCCATAAACCATGAAGAAAGGTGTATAACTTGTAGACCTGTTAGGAGTGGTGTTGATACTCCATAGCACCGAGGGCAACTCGTCTACCCAACAACCCGGCGTTTGCTGCAAGGGAACCATAAGCCAGGGTTTTAGACCTTTTAAGATTTCCTAATTTGCTCTCTCAGCTTGACCATTGGATTGAGGATGGGCTATAGAAGAAACATCAAGCCGGATATGCTCACGTTGACAAAACTCCTCCATAGCCCCTTGGGATAGATTTGTGCCATTGTCAGTGATAATGCTGTGTGGAAAACCAAAACAAAAAATCACCTTTTTCATGAACTGAACCACCATGGCCGCATTACGCTTGCTCACTGGATCTGCCTCAACCCACTTTGTGAATTTGTCAACTGCCACTAAAAGATGTGTCTTTTTATCCTTAGACCTTTTGAAAGGTCCAACCATGTCAAGCCCCCAGACCGCAAACGGCCAGGTGATTGGAATCATCCGCAACTCTTGAGCCAGCACATGTGCTCGCCGTCTGAATTTTTGACATCCATCACACCTACTGACCAGATCTTCTGCATCGGCATGAGCCGTTAACCAATAAAAACCATGGCGAAAAGCTTTGGCCACAAGAGATTTTGACGCAGCATGATGACCATAATCGCCTTCATGGATCTCATGAAGTATATCTTGGCCTTCTTCAGGAGAAACACACCACTGAAACGCTCCGGAGACGCTGCGATGGTATAATTCTCCGTCTGAAATCGTCACTGACTTAGACCACCAGGCCAGGGTCTCATCCGCTGGCAACTCGCCCTGGGTCATGTAAACCAAGAACGGGACTGTCCAATCTCGGATGACGTGAAGAGCCGCCACCAATTGTGCCTCCGGGTCAGGAACGGCCAGATCTTCTTCTATAGGTAACTTAACAGACGGGTTATGCAAAACATCCAAAAAGGTGTTAGGTGGCACCGGCTTATGCTGAGACCAAAACTGGCTTAGAGCATCCGCCGCTTCATTCTTCCTACGTTCAATGTGTTCCACCTGATAACCTTTAAAATGTCCTGCAATAGCATCGACTTCACGGTGATAAGCTGCCATGAGAGGGTCCTTTGAATCCCACTTGCCTGACACCTATTGAACCATCTGAATCGCCAAGACACCGGACCCGGCTCAGGCTCATCTCTTTGGCCATTCGAAGACCATGGAGCAGGGCTTCATACTCTGCTGCCTTGTTAGTATAAGGAAACATTAGTCGCAACACATAACAAAACTTGTCACCTCGAGGGGAAGTTAAAACAACTCCATCCCCCGAGCCTTCCAATTGTCTGGACCAATCAAGGTGAATCGTCCAATAAGTGTTGTCCGGTTTCTCTTCTGGCATCTGCATCTCTGTCCAGTCATTAATAAAGTCAACCAGCGCTTGAGACTTGATCGTAGTACGTGGCACATACTTCAACCCATGAGACCCAAGTTCAATGGCCCACTTGGCAACTCGTCCAGTAGCCTCTCTATTCTGGATGATGTCTCCGTGTAACATCCCAAATTTTCAATTGGAATGTTATACATTAGAGCATCTTTGCATATCATGTTTTATTGCATTTTGGTTGATCCTAGAAATTCCACGCAACTCAAGGACCTACGGAAATAGTTGGGAATTTCGTTATTTTCATATTTGAGGTTTTCTCGAATTATGAAAAGAGGATCGTTTGATTTTAATTATTTTTCTCTGGATTATTTCTTTTATTAAAAATGAAAGAGAGAGGATAAAATGACTTCCTCAAAATAAATAAATATGAGAGATTTAATATTAAAATCAAATATGAGAGATTTAGGAAAAATACGTGTTTTTCAAAATTGCATTTAGGCCCAAATAAATGTTCAATTGGTCCGGCTTGATTTTAGAATTCGTGGAAAATTTATTTCGGGATTTTTGGAGTCCATTTAGTATTTCTTTTCTTTCTTTTTCTGCACATCAAAATTATTTAAAAAAAAGTCGACCGACTTAGGGCCGTACTCGGCCAGGACTTCTCGGGCCAGGCCTTTATAAGTCGTGCCTCGAGGCCCGTTACCGCCGCCGCCCATGCCGGATCACGCCGCCGCCCGCGCCGGAGCCCGCCGCCGTCGTCGCCCGCGCTGCCGCCGCGCCACCTCGCTGGAGCCCGCCGCCGCCCCGCCGGACCTCCCGCCGCCGCCGACTCGCCGGATCCCACTGGAGTTCGGGGTAGCCGCCGGTTTTTTTAAAACCGACCTATTTTATTTCGTAAACCCTAGATCCGTTTTTTCTAGATCCGGTTCGGTTTATTTTCTTCGGTTTAGTTATTTAGCGAACGGCCGCTTTTACGTTCGTTTTAACGAACGGTTTCCACCATTTAACCGCAGACAACGAACGTTCATTCATTAGCCTGTTCGTCGTTTTTCTTTTTCTCTGATTTTCCGCATTTATTTCTGATCGAGATTCCTGATTCAATTTTCGTTTTAGTTTAACTTTTCGCTCGTTTATCGGAATCAGGTGATTCAAGCGCCTAGAGTTTCGTCTCGAAACCCTCTTTCTGTTTAACCAACTCAAACAAGTTTTTGTTTCTGTAAAATTTGACTTAGATACATATTAGTAAACGAAGCTTGTTTCTTTCGCCGATTTCCTTTCGTCTCTTCGTTTGATTTGTTTCTTTTTGCAAACTAGAGTTCTTAAGTTGAACTTTCTGGTTAGATTTCTTATTTGAGTTTTACCTGTGCATTAGATGAGTACTTATTGTATGCTCGCTTGTTTGTTTGTTTGTTTGCGTTAGAGTACCCGGAGTGCGCCGCTTGCTACTTCGAATCTCTAGGTTTCATGGATCATCAGCAAGGCAAATAATACTTTGATCATACCCCTTTATCACCCAGTTTTTATGCATCAGTTCCAATCCTCAAACATTATCTAATTAACATGTGGGTTGGGTAGTAGTTGATAAGGTAGAACCTATTGCCATGTTATGTTCAAAACCTTGGGAGTTACTTCTACGTGTTGCTTATATTGCCATGCTATGCTAGTAGACGTGGATTGGGTGAGTGTATCCAAGACAGATGTGAGATTGTTAATTAATGGTTTATTTAAGGTGGCAACTTTAATACACATCTGGGTGGATTGAGGCACCTGGGTATTCTAGTGATTGCCTGTTTTTCTTTATGGACCGCCACCCAGGCTCAAAGGGATCATGAGATTATTCATGCTAGAAACTTCCGTGTGGAGCCACAAGTAGCATAGTTGATTAAGTCGTGCAAACTCTTACAGTGGTAGACTAGCAGATGTAGGGGAAAGTAGGTGTAATGGTTTACCCGATCGTAAGGTGCTAGTGCTTCTGAAAGACTATGTCTCGGTCATCCGTTTTCTCAAAAACCATGTAGTGCGAGAATTCCAACGGAGGAGATCATGTCTTGTGGGTAAAAGTGCGGAAACCTCTCCAGAGAGTATAAACTAATCATGGTTAGCCGTGTCCCCGGTTATGGACATCTTGAGTATCTAGTACCTAGATTATCATGTGAATCTCATCATGTGACTTTAATTAATTTTGTTGGGTTTAAATGATGATGCTTAATTGGGATAGAGAGGGTGTCTACGCTCTCAATGTTAAACAACCACCATGATAGTTAAAATAAAATTTATTCCTTTGCAGTAGGGAAAAACTGGCTTTATGCAAAACTATAACTATTGAGCTTTCCACCAGCCAAATATGCATATAGTGATAGCATTATTTCTATCCATTACCCTCTGTGTTACCTTGCCAGCATATTCCATGTGCTGACCCATTTTCGGGCTGCAACGTTCATGTTGCAGACTTTTCAGACGACGAGTAAGGAGCTTTAGGTTGTGGTTCTATACTCAGTGATGTCGTTGGAGTTGATGGACTCACTTATCTTCCAAGCCTTCTGATGTTATCGTTATTAGATGGCCTTAAGCCATATTATTTTGTAATAAGTTCTCTTTTGAGACACTCGTTGTAATAAGTGTGTGATTTCTACTCTATTTTAAATCCTTCAAGTATTATGCGTGTTAGCATTAATGATCCAGGGATGACACTGAAGCACAGAGATCGGGCTGTTTGAGGTCTGGTCGCTAGAAGATGGTATCAGAGCACACGCTGACTGTAGGACACGACCACTAAGCTAGAGCCCTAGATCACTATTCTCTTCTCATTTCTGACTTCTCATCTTTTCTAATCTTTTAGGATGGCGGATGCAAGGAACAAGTTCACGCAACCGGATGAAGATACACCCTTTGGACGCCACCTAAAGGAAGTCACTAAGTACCTGAACATCGGAGTACCAAGCTTCATCGGGACCTACAACGCCACTTTACCCGAGGAGGAGCGCTGGATGATTCAAGTTCATGTTCCAGGAAGGACGTTCGCGCCAGTCACTGAGCCCATAGAGTTTTCCTTTGATACACCAACCTGGAGTCTAGGAAAGAGCATCGCAGCCCACATCGCCATGGGACGTATTGGAGAAGTTAAACCAGCACATTCGACGTTAGGAGAACCAGATGTGCGCAGACATGATTGATCTGAAGAAGGCGATGACAAGAATCACGGAGCTGGAGGAAGAACTCAAGGCTACACGTGAAGATTATGAGGAGGAAATCATCGTACTAGTGGAGAAGAATGACGACCTGATTAAGAAGATCGGATTATTCATGGGAGACCCCACACCAGTAGAAGAAGACCAAGAACCCAAAGAGATTCGCCCAGAAGACTACATCATCATCGACGACACCGACTCTGACCTGAGTGATGGTGATTATGTTGACGAAGCTGGAGCAGATATCATGGAGTCTGCAACCAAAGAATATTCCTAGTAGACCACCACATCAGTAGTAGTATTCCACCATGTAAATATAGTAGTCCGAGCACTTTTGCGATAGTTAGATCGATTGTATGCCCTTGTTTGATTGAATGAAGTGGCTTTGTTTGCAATTGCCTCATGTGAATATGGGTAGTGTTTTCTCTCTAGACCTCTCTCTATTCTTAAATCTCTTCTTTTCTAAACCCATCAGATGCCTCCGAGACATGACAATGGATTTGCATTTCCACCGGAGCTCACTCAGTTGATCCAGCAGCAGAATGCGTTGATGCAGTTGCTAGTCCAGAATCAGAATCAGGGGAACAACAACAACAACAACCCACCACCACCACCTATTGATCACTTAACCCGTTTCCTTAGACTGAATCTGCCGATGTTCTCTAGTAGCACCGAGCCTATAGTAGCAGATGATTGGCTCTGCAATATTGGAAGGGAGTTAACCACTACAGGATATACTGATGCTGAGAAGGTGCGCTTTGCCGCACATCAGTTGGATGGACCAACAACATCATGGTGGGAGAATTACACTGTCACCTACCCAATAGCCACGGTGACATGGGACCAATTTCAGCAGGCTTTCCGTACAGCCCATGTTTCAGCAGGAGCTATGGCCATGAAGAAGCGTGAGTTTCGCAACTTGCGCCAAGTAGGACGGATAGTTGGCCAATACATGGATGACTTCAGTAAGTTAGCACGTTATGCCCCGGATGACGTTGCTACGGATGCATCTTAGCAGGAGAAGTTTCTGGAAGGACTGAATGATGAGTTGAGCATGCAGTTGATGGTAGCAACCTTCAACAACTACCGGGAACTGGTAGATCGTGTTCTTATGATTGAAGGGAAGAAGCAACAGATTGAGAACCGCAAGAGGAAATATGGACAAGGGAAGTACAATTCAGGCGGTCAGCAGAAGCCACGTTTTACCCCGAAATTGGGAGGGGATTTTCAGCATACCCATGGAGGGGGAAGTTCGCATAATCATAATGGCCCCAAGAATGGTAATGGGAATGGGGGAAGTAATGGTCAGAACCGTACCAACCCATCAACCCCAGCAAAGAGAGACATGAGCGAAGTCGCTTGTTATAAGTGTCAGAAGACCGGACATTATGCCAACGAATGTCTTGAAACCCAGAATGGAAATAGCAATGGAAGCTCTGGGAAGAAGCCGAACCCTTTCAATAGGTGACAAGTGAACCACGTTAACGTGAGGAGGTTGAAGCCCAGCCAGATGCAGTAATAGGTAAGTTTTTGGTTAAGTCATTTACTGCAATCGTTCTTTTCGATACTAGTGCATCGCATTCATACATATCAAGGGGATTCGTGGATAAGTATAAACTACCCACCAAGGTTCTTAGAACACCTATGTTAGTAAGCTCACCAGGAGCGGAGTATATGGCCAGTAAAGGATGTTTTCAAGTGCCATTGAGTATAGGTAGGCATGTGTTTCCCTTGGATTTAATCATTTTGGAATCGCAAGGTTTGGATGTAATTCTGGGTATGGATTGGCTATCGATGTATGGAGGAAACATCGATCGCGCTAGTAAGTCGATTTTGCTTACCACCCCAGAAGGAAGAAGGATCAAGTATGTATCACAGCATGTGCCGAATAGGACTCAAGTAAATTCCCTAACAGGAGTTGTACAGGAGGAAGTACCGGTGGTAAAGAATTTTCCGGATGTATTTCTATAAGAGTTGCCAGGCATGCCACGGATACAGACATTGAGTTTTTGATTGAGCTTTTGCCAGGCACAGGACCAATATCTAAGAGACCATATAGAATGCTTGCAAAGGATTTGGAGGAGATTAAGAAGCAGATTAAGGAGTTGCTGGATAAGGGATATATTCGCCCAAGTTCGTCACCTTGGTGATCACCAGTACTTCTAGTGGAAAATAAGGATGGATCGTTATGGATGGTTGTTGATTATCGAGGATTGAATGAAGTGACGATCAAGAATAAGTACCCACCGCCGATGATCAATGATTTGTTTGACAAATTGCAAGGAGCAAAGGTATTTTCCAAGATCGATTTGCGATCCGGATACCACCAGTTGAAGATTCGAGAGCAGGACATACCTAAGACAGCTTTTACTACAAGGTACGGGCTGTATGAGTATACCGTTATGTCATTTGGTCTGACTAACGCACCTGATTATTTTATGAACATGATGAACAAAGTGTTTATGGAGTTTTTGGATAAGTTCGTCGTAGTGTTCATTGATGATATACTGGTTTACTTGAAGAATGAATAAGAACATAAAGAACATTTGCCTTTGGTACTTGGTAAGCTCAGAGAACATCAGTTATACGCCAAGTTCAGCAAATGTGAGTTTTGGTTGAAGGAAGTTGGATTCCTCGGACATGTTATATCCGGAGAAGGAATAGCTGTAGATCCCACCAAGGTTATCACTGTGACAAATTGGGAAGCCCCAACAACAGTTGGAGAGATCCGAAGTTTCCTTGGACTCGCAGGATACTACCGGAGATTCAATGAAAATTTCTCGAAGATTGCAAAACCAATGACGGAGTTGTTGAAGAAGGATACCAAGTTCAATTGGACCGAGGAATGTGAGGCCAGTTTCCAGGAGTTGAAGTAATGTTTGGTTACCTCGCCAGTGCTGATTCTGCCAGATCAGCGCAAGGATTATGAGGTGTATTGCGACGCTTCACGTTGAGGACTTGGAGCAGTGCTTATGCAGGAGGGAAGAGTTATTTCGTATACTTCATGATAGCTTAAGCCCCATTAGTTGAATTATACTACACATGATTTGGAGTTAGCAGCCGTAGTGCATGCATTGAAGACTTGGAGACATTTTCTCATTGGAAACCATTGTGAGGTGTACACGGATCGCAAGAGTTTGAAGTACATCTTCACGCAGAAGGAGTTGAATCTCAGGCAAAGGAGATGGTTGGAGCTCATCACGGATTATGACATGAGATTGCACTATCATCCCAGAAAGGCTAACGTAGTAGCTGACGCATTGAGCCGCAAGAGCCATGTCAACACACTAATGACTAGAGAGTTACCAAAGGAGTTAGCCGAAGATCTTCGTGAGCTATGTTTGGAGATAGTACCGAGAGGCTATGTAGCAGCATTGGAGATTCAGTCTACTCTGATGGATAAGATCAAAGAATCTCAAAAGAGTGACAAGGAAATTGTCACCATAAAGGAGAAGATGAGCAAGGAAAAAGTTAAAGGATTTCGTGAGGATGAACACGATAACTTATGGTTTGAGTACCGCGTTTATGTGCCTAATGACCCGGAGATCAGGAAGCTAATTCTACCAGAGGCCCATGATTCGCCATACTCGATTCACCCAGGAAATATGAAGATGTATTTGGATGTGAAGGATACTTTCTGGTGGACTGGAATGAAGAAGGATATTGCGGAGTATGTAGCAATTTTGATATATGTCAGAGAGTAAAGGCAGAGCATCAGAAGCCAGCATGATTGTTAGTGTTACAGCCATTGCCAATACCTGAATGGAAGTGGGATAAGTTAAGCATGGATTTTATCACGGGATTACCTAGGACCAGTTCAGGCTATGACTCGATATGGGTTGTAGTCGATTGCTTGACGAAGGTAGCTCATTTCATCCCAGTAAAGACCACTTACACCAGTGCTAGTTGGCAAAGATATACATGACCAGGATCGTATGTCTGCATGGAGTTCCGAGGAGCATTGTATCAGATAGAGGAACCCAGTTTACCTCAAAGTTCTGGAATCAGTTGCACAAAACTTTGGGTACCAGACTAGAGTTCAGTATAGCTTTTCATCCGCAGATCGATGGATAGACCGAGAGAGTCAATCAGATTTTGGAGGATATGTTGAGAGCTTGTGCGCTAGATTATGGATCTAGTTGGGATGACAACTTGCCATATGCGGAGTTCTCTTACAACAATAGTTATCAATCCAGTTTGAAGATGGCCCCTTTTGAAGCCTTGTATGGAAGACGGTGTCGAGCACCATTGTCGTGGGATGAAGTTGGAGACCAACAATTGTTTGGACCAGATTTGATTAAGGAGTCTGAACAGAAAGTGAAGTTGATTCGCGAGAGGCTCATGGTAGCCCTGTCCAGGCAGAAGAGCTATGCAGATTCTAAACACAAGGAGACAGTTTACGAAGTCGGAGACAGAGTTTATCTTCATGTATCCCTGCTTCGAGGAGTTAAGCCTTTTGGAATTAAGGGAAAGTTAGCGCCACGTTTTGTGGGACCATACAAAGTTTTGGAGCGTATGGGAGAAGTTGCTTACAAGTTGGAGTTGCCCGAAGGATTGTCGGGAGTTCACGACGTGTTCCACGTTTCCCAATTGAAAAAGTGCCACGCGGAGATGGCGGATATACCGCTGAGAGATACAGTGCCGCTGGAAGCAATTCAGTTGGATAGTGATTTGACCTACGAGGAGAAACCAGTCAAGATACTCGAGTTTGCCAGCCGAGTTACACGCAGTAAGTTTATCAAATTTTGCAAGGTTAGGTGGAGTCACCACACCAAGGATGAAGCCACCTGGGAGCGAGAGGAAGATCTACTGAAGGACCACCCTCACCTATTTTCTAGCCAACCCAAATCTCGAGGGCGAGATTCATCTTAAGGGGGGTAGGTTTGTAACATCCCAAATTTTCAATTGGAATGTTATACATTAGAGCATCCTTAAATAATCATGTTTTATTGCATTTTGGTTGATCCTAGAAATTCCATGCAACTCAAGGACCTACAAAGAGAGTTGGGAATTTCGTTATTTTCATATTTGAGGTTTTCTCGAATTATGAAAAGAGGATCGTTTGATTTTAATTATTTTTCTCTGAATTATTTCTTTTATTAAAAATGAAAGAGAGAGGATAAAATGACTTCCTCAAAATAAAGAAATATCATAGATTTAATATTAAAATCAAATACGGTTTTTATTTTGGAGTTCTTCACTGTTTTATTTGAATTTAGGAAAAATGCGCGTTTTTTAAAATCGCATTTAGGCCCCAAATAAATGTTCACTTTGTCCGGCTTGATTTTAGAAGTCAAGAAACTTTATTTCGGGATTTTTGGAGTCTGTTTAGTATTTCTTTTCTTTCTTTTTCTGCATGTCAAAATTATTTAAAAAAATAGTCGACCGACATAGGGCCATACTCGGCCAGGACTTCTCGGGCTTGGCCTTTATAAGCAGCGCCCCGAGGCCCATTACCGCCGCCGCCCGCGCGGGATCCTGTCGCCGTGCCGCCACCCGCACCAGATCCCGCCGCCGTGCCGCTGCCCGCGCCGAAGCCCGCCGCCGCCCCGCCGGACCTTCCGCCGCCGACGACTCGCCGGATCCCGCCGGAGTTCGAGGTAGCCGCTGGTTTTTTTAAAACCGATCAGTTTTATGTCGTAAACCCTAGATCCGTTTTTTTTCTAGATCCGGTTCGATTTATTTTCTTTGTTTTAGTTATTTACGTTCGTTTTAACAAACGGTTTCCACCGTTTAGCCGCAGACAATGAACGTTCGTTCGTTAGCCTGTTCATCGTTTTTCTTTTTCTTGGATTTTCCGCGATTATTTCTGATCATGATTCCTGATCCGTTTTCGTTTTAGTTTAAATTTTCGCTCGTTTATCGGAATCAGGCGATTCAAGCGCCTAGAGTTTCGTCTCGAAACCCTCTTTCTGTCAACTCAAACAAGTTTTTGTTTCTGTAAAATTTGACTTAGATCCTGATTAGTAAACGAAGCTCGTTTCTTTCGCCGTTTGCCTTTCGTCTCTTCGTTTGATTTGTTTCTTTTTGCAAACTGGAGTTCTTATTTGAGTTTTACCTGTGCATTAGATGAGTACTTATTGTATGCTTGCTTGTTTGTTTGTTTGCGTTAGAGTACCCAGAGTGCGCCGCTTCCTACTTCGAATCTCTAGGTTTCACGGATCATCAGCAAGGCAAGTAACACTGATCATACCCCTTTATCACTTAGTTTTTATGCATTAGTTCCAATCCTCAAACATTGCATGATTAGGATGTAATTAACATGTGGGCTTGGAAGTAGTTGATAAGGTAGAACCTATTGCCCTGTTACATTCAAAACCTTGGGAGTTACTTCTACGCGTTGCTTATATTGCCATGCTATGCTAGAAGACGTGGATTGGATGAGTGTATCCATGACAGATGTGAGATTGTTAATTAATGGTTTATTTAAGGTGGCAACTTTAATACACATCTGGGTGGATTGAGGCACCTGGGTATTCCAGCGATTGCCTGTTTTTCTTTATGGACCGCCACCTAGGCTAAAAGGGATCATGAGATTATTCATGCTAGAAACTTTCGTGTGCACCCACAAGCTACTATGGGCTCTAGCATAGTTTGTTAATTCATGTGAACTCTTATAGTGGTAGACTAGCAGATGTAGAGGAAAGTAGGTGTAACGGTCTACCCGATTGTAAGGTGCTAGCGCTTCTGAAAGACAATGTCTCGGTCATCCATTTCTCAAACACCATGTAGTGCGAGAATTCCAACGGAGGAGATCGAGTCTTGTGGGGAAAAGTGCGCAAACCCCTGCAGAGTGTATAAACTAATCATGGTTAGCCGTGTCCCCGGTTATGGACATCTTGAGTATCAAGTACCTGGATTATCATGTGAATCTCGTCATGTGACTTTAATTAATTTTGTTGGGTTTTAATGATGATACTTAATTGGGATTGATAGGGTGTCTACGCTCTCAATGTTGAACAACCACCATGTTAGTTAAAATAAAATTTATTCCTTTGCAGTAGGGAAAAACTAGCTTTACACAAAACTGTAACCATAGAGCTTTCCACCAGCCAAATATGCATATAGTGATAGCATTATTTCTATCCATTACCGTCTATGTGTTATCTTGCCAGCATATTCCATGTGCTGACCCGTTTTTGGGCTGCAACGTTCATGTTGCAGACTTTTCAGACGACGAGTAAGGAGCTTTAGGTTGTGGTTCTATACTCAGTGATGCCGTTGGAGTTGATGGACTCACTTAACTTCCAAGCCTTCTGTTGTTATTGTTATTAGATGGCGTTAAGCCATATTATTTTGTAATAAGGTCTCTTTTGAGACACTCGTTGTAATAAGTGTGTGATTGCTACTCTGTTATAAATCCTTCAAGTACTGTGCGTGTCAGCATTACTGATCCCGGGATGACACTGAAGCACAGAGATCGGACCGTTTGAGATCTGGTTGCTACACTCCCAAAGGCGCAGAGCTAACCATAGTGATTGGGTGAACCTGAAAGTAATGTTTGAGTTTCCGGCTTGCCATGAATACCCCATATACGAGCTTCTACCGATGTGGATATCTTTGTTTAGATTCGATCAGCACCTCACTGACGTAATAAATCGGCCGTTAAACTGGATGTTCCTTGCCAACCTCCTTGCGCTCCACCACAATTGCTACACTAACAGCTCGTGAGTTAGCCGCTACGTATAACAATAGCGGCTCTTTCTCAACCAGAGCAGCAAGAACCGGCGGCTCAATAAGTTGTTTCTTCAAATCCTCAAAAGCAGAGTTCGCAGCATCACTCCAAACGAAATCATCCATTTTCTACATCATCTGATACAAAGGAATCGCCTTCTCCCCTAACCGGCTTAAAGCAGCAACACGACCCGACAGTCGTTGAACGTCATTGATGCATGTTGGTTTGGCCAGGGATGTGATTGCCTTAATTTTTTCCGGGTTAGCTTCAATACCTCGGTTGGACACCAAAAAACCCAAGAGTTTGCCAACTGGGACTCCAAAAACACACTTGCCTGGGTTAAGCATCATTTTGTAGACCCGAAGGTTATCAAAGGTCTCCTTCAGATCTGTTACCAAGCTTTCCTCTTTCCTGGACTTTACCAATACATCATCCACATAAGCATGAACATTATGCCCAATCTGATTGTGAAGGCAATTCTGCATACACCGTTGATAATTTGCTTGGGCGCTCTTAAGCCCAAAGGGCATAGACACATAGCAGAAGGCTCCAAACGGAGTAATGAAAGTTGTCTTCTCCTGGTCCTTGACTGCCCTCTTGATCTGATGACAACCTGAATAAGCATCCAGAAAGCTCAAATGTGCGCAACCCGTCGTAGCATCAATGATCTGATCAATACGAGGGAGAGCAAAAGGGTTAGCTGGACAAGCTTTGTTTAAATCAGTGTAATCTACACACATACGCCAGGTGCCGTTCTTCTTGAGTACAAGAACCGGGTTGGCCAACCACTCTGGGTGAACAACTTCCACAATGAACCCGGCTGCCAAGAGCCGGGCTACCTCCTCTCCAATGGCCTTGCGCCTTTCCTCATTAAACCGCCGGAGAAACCTTCTGACCGTCTTAAACTTCGGATCAATATTGAGAGTGTGCTCAGCGAGTTCTCTCGGGACAACCGTCATATCAGAAGCTTTCCATGCAAAGATGTCCCGATTTTCACGGATGAATTCGATGAGCGTGCTTTCCTATTCTGGATCCAAGTTGACACTGATGGTGAACTGTTTGGATGAGTCGCCGGGTACAAAGTCAACCGTCTTGGTGTCATCAGCTGATTTGAATTTCAACACCGGCTCATGCTCCGTTGTTGGATTCTTTAACGATGTCATGTCTGCTGGGTCAACGTTATCTTTATAAAACTTTAACTCCTATGTTGCACAAACAGACTCAGCATACGTAGCATCTCCTTCTTCACACTCCAGGGCTATTTTCCGGCTTCCATGTACTGTAATGGTGCCCTTATAACCCGGCATCTTGAGCTGTAGATATACATAACACGGCCGAGCCATGAACTTGCCGTAAGGCGGCCGTCCAAATAGAGCATGATATGGGCTTTTGATATTAACCACCTCAAAAGTTAACTTCTCTGCCCTGGAATCATTTTCATCCCCAAAGGCTACTTCCAGCTCAATCTTACCAACTGGGTATGCCGATTTGCCAGGTACAACACCGTGAAAAATAGTGTTCGATTGCTTAAGACTCTTATCAGTCAACCCCATCCGACAGAACGTCTCATAGTAGAGGATGTTGATGCTACTACCTCCATCCATAAGCACTTTAGTGAATTTATATCCACCGACCTGAGGTGCCACTACCAAGGCTAAGTGACCCGGGTTGTCAACCCAGGGAGGATGATCTTCTCTGCTCCACACAATAGGCTGTTCAGACCACCTCAAATAATGTGGTATTGCCGGCTCAACAGCATTGACAACCCTCTTATGAAGCTTCTGGTCCCTCTTGCACAAACTAGTGGTAAATACATGGTATTGCCCACTATTCAACTATTTGGGGTTTCTCTGATATCCGGACTGTTGCTGCTGATTGCCTTGGCCGGGTTGTTGATTGTAACTTCCCTAGTTACCTGTATGGCCTTGACCCTGAAAACCGCTTCCACCTGAACCGGCGCCCGGGCCATGAAAGACGCCTCCACCTGAACCGCTGCTAGGCCCGTGACCTCCGTCAAACGCGTTTGAATTTTTAAATGCCTTCATGATCGTACAACCCTTCCACAGATGGGTTGTTGGCTTCTCTCCGGGTGCCGTTTCTTGGCAAGGTTCATTCAATAGTTGCTCGAGGGTGGGACCCGACCCACCTGACCGAGGGGGTTGCCTACCCTTGCGCCATTGATTGTTACCCTGTGTATTGGTGTTAGCCACAAATTCGTCAACCTTATGTTTATTACCTCCTTGATTTGCTGGGTTATGCTGGTGACCCTTGTCGTTCTTCTTTCCCTTCCCTGTTTTCTCCTCATCAGACAAGGGATCCTTGGTATTATCAGAATCAGCATACTTAACCAGAGCCGCCATCGACTGGCCCATGTCATTGCAGTCACTCTTGAGCCGCCCCAGCTTCTGTTTTAGAGGCTCAAAACGGCAATTTTTCTCCAGCATTAAGACTGCCGATCCAGCATCCATCTTATCAGATGAATGTATTATCTCCTTGACTCGGCGCACCCAATGGGTTGTGGACTGCCCTTCCTCTTACTTACAGCTAGTGGGGTCCACGATTGACATAGGTTTCTTGCATGTGTCTTTGAAGTTTTCAATGAACCGGGCCTTCAACTCCGCCCATGAGCCGATGGAATTGGGTGGCAACCCTTTCAACCAAGCGCGAGCCGTTCCATCCAACATCATGGTGAAGTACTTAGCCATTGCTACATGGCTGACCTCCAAAAGCTCCATTGACACCTCATAACTCTCAATCCATGCCCCAGGCTACAAATCGGCCGTGTAGTTATGCACTTTATGAGGCCCCTTGAAGTCCTTAGGTAAGTGCTCATTACGTATAGCCGGCACCAAGAAAGGAACACCTCCGGTCCTTGTGGCTACTCCTGCCTCAACAGAGGTTACTGCATAAGCCGGGAAAGTCTGACGAGCCGCCTGCTCAGCCGCTAATTGAATCGTCCACTCAGCATCTTGTCGAATCCTCTCCTGATCCGCTAAGTTAAGGGCTCCCGCCTGCACCGGCTCATGCCTGTGTGGCTTGTTGCGACATTGAGCGTTGCTTGACATCTCAGCTGAGTCCATATGCCTGCTATAGCTCGGGCTCCGGCTCGGACAAGGGGTTGAATGGATTCTGTCTCGACTATAAGAGTACGCATCCTGTTGTGCCAGGGCTATCTGAAGAAGCTCCCTCACCCTTCATGTCTCGACTGCTGTCGGAGAGTCGCCTTCCATCGGGAGAGCCGCCAAACGAGCCGACGCAGCAATGAGATTTTCCAAAGGATTGGAGAAGTGACCCGGTGGGGTTGGCGCATAATGGGGTGGAGCGGTATACATGCGAGGTGGTTCCATGGCCCGCGGCTGAACCGGTGCTCCAGGTTTCATGATCCGATTTGCTTCCGGCGGGTTACTTGGACAGTCACCAGGTGTATGGAAATGGTTTCTAGGATCGAGCGTCAGAGGTAGACGTGATTGAGTTTTCTGATGCCTTCTCCTCATGACCTCGTTTGACGCATTCAGATCCACCGAGAGCCAGAATGTCTCCGCTTGAAGCTGCTGAGCATGAGCGTCCAAAGCCGCCCGCTCCGTAGCCATCCTGACCTCTTCAGCTGCTAAGTTTTCCTTGGCATGTGCCATCTCTTTGCGTACCCGAGCCACCTCCGCATCATGCTGAACTTTATCCGTTGGCTCCACCACGGCAGTCAAAAGAACCGTCAGCTTATCCGTGAGGTCCATTAGTATCTGAGACGGGGAGCGCGCGGGGTCTCCTGACCCGACCGTCGTTGCCATAGCCGTGGAGTTCTGCCGGGGATGGGTGCCTGTCATGAAGACTCCAGCTCAATTTGGCGGCTCAAAGGGGTCCGAAATACTGCTGCCATCAGAACAACCCCCAAGCATGCCATCCTATAGCTGATATAATGAGTTTGTCTCGCCTGTTGATGATGTAGCGTCCGAATAGGTGCCGTCTCACCGCCATCCACTAACCCTTCTGAGTGTTCACCTCCAAGGATGCAACCCACAAAAGCATGGTTTACGGCGGGTCGAGCCTGGGCAGGTCTCGCACGCTGAGACGTCTCGATGATGTCGGTGCAGATGTCCGGCTCAGGGTCTGATTCACCGATCCGGCCGATGAACACATGAATCCCGCCGAAGGGGACCCGGTACCCGTACTCAATTGAGCCAGCCTCGGGGCCCCAGCCTTTGTCGTCGATGTAGAGCTTGTCGCGGCGACTCTTGGTTATCCGGCCCACAACGTATCCCCTGAGCCCTTCGAAGCTGCCCTTCAAGAACTCAAATCCACAGTGCGCTGGCCCCACGGTGGGTGCCAACTGTCATGGAATTGTCATGGCAGATGTCTTAGCAAAAGGACTTAGTCGTAGGGCCATCGCAACTAGGAAGCTTAAAGGGGTTAATCGGGACAAAGGAGACAAGAGGTCTTATACTAGTTCGGCCCCTGACGATGAAGGTAAAAGCCTACGTCTGGTTGTGTCAGAATTGCTGGGGTTTCGATCACCAAGAGGCTAATCTACCGGATTGGTTCTCGATCTCTTCTTTCTTGACCAAAGTCGCCATTGGGTCATCCCCTTATATACACAGGTTGACGCCTGGTGGCCTATAGAGTCCCGGCCGGCTCATACAGCGTGTCCGGCTCGGTGACTTCTTTTACATGCCTTTCCTTACAAGTCTTTCCTTACATATGGCGGTTTAAAATATTGGGCCTTAAACCACCTCTGGGCCTTAGGCCTTCTATAAGCTTTCATAAACTATCGCCTTGAATGTTTATTGGGCTTCCTTTGTGACCCGCCATTGGGGCTGACCCGGCCCCTCCTGGGCGGGTCATAGCTGATAGATATATCCCCAACACACGCCACCTAGAACACCACAACATAATGGTGTGTCCGAACGTCGTAACCGTACTTTATTGGATATGGTGTGATCTATGATGTCTCTTACCGATTTACCACTATCGTTTTCGGGTTATGCATTAGAGACAGCTGCATTCACGTTAAATAGGGCACCATCTAAATCTGCTGAGTCGACACTATATGAACTATGGTTTGGCAAGAAACTTAAGCCGTCGTTTCTTAAAGTTTGGGGTTGTGATGTTTATGTGGAAAAGCTTCAGCCTGATATGCTCGAACCCAAATTATAGAAGTGCGTCTTCATAGGATACCCAAAAGAAACTATTGGGTACACCTTCTATCACAAATCCGAAGGCAAGATCTTTGTTGCTAAGAATGGATCCTTTCTAGAGAAGGAGTTTCTCTCGAAAAAACTGAGTGGGAGGAAAGTAGAACTTGATGAGGTAATTGTACCTTGTCTCTAATTGGAAATAAGCTCATCACAGAAATTAGTTCCAGTGATGCCTACACCAACTAGAGAGGACTCTAATGATAATGATCATGAAACTTCATATCAAGTTACTCCCAAACCTCGTAGGTAAACCAGAGCATGTTCCGCACCTGAGTGGTACGGTAACCCTATTCTGGAAGTCATGTTACTAGACCATGACGAACCTAAGAACTATGAGGAAGCGATGATGAGCCCAGATTCTGCAAAATGGCTTGAGGCCATGAAATCTAAGATAGGATCCCTGTATGAGAACAACGTATGGACTTTGGTTGACTTGCCCGATGATCGGCAAGCCATAAAGAATAAGTGGATTTTCAAGAAGAAGACTGACGCTGATGGTAATGTTACTACCTACAAAGCTCGACTTGTTGCAAAAAGTTTTTGACAAGTTCAATGAGTTGACTACGATGAGACTTTGTCACCCGTAGTGAGGCTTAAGTATGTCTGAATCATGTTAATAATTGCTGCATTTTATGATTATGAAATCTGGCAAATGGACGTCAAAACTATATTCCTTAATGGATTTCTCGAAGAAGAGTTGTATATGATGCAACCAGAAGGTTTTGTCAATCCTAAAGGTGCTAACAAAGTGTGCAAGCTCCAGCGATCCATTTATGGACTGGTGCAAGCATCTTGGAGTTGGAATATACGCCTTGATAGTGTGATCAAAGCATATGGTTTTATACAGACTTTCGGAGAAGCCTGTATTTAGAAGAAAGTGAGTGGGAGCTCTGTAGAATTTCTAATATTATATGTGGATGACATATTGTTGATTGGAAATGATACATAATTTTTGGATAGCATAAAGGGATACTTGAATAAGAGTTTTTCAATGAAAGACCTCGGTGAAGCTGCTTATATTTTGGGCATCAAGATCTATAGAGACAGATCAAGACGCATAATTGGACTTTCACAAAGCACATACCTTGATAAAGTTTTCAAGAAGTTCAAAATGGATCAGTCAAATAAAGGGATTACGACGTTCGGACACACCATTACGCTGTGGTGTTCCGGGTGGCGTGAGTTGCGAAACTATTCCGCATTGTTTCAAATGAAGACCAAACTCATAACTCAAATATTCTCCTCCACGATCAGATCATAGAAACTTTATTTTCTTGTTACAATGGTTTGCAATTTCACTCTGAAATTCTTTGAACTTTTCAAATGTTTCAGACTTATGTTTCATTAAGTAGATATACCCATATCTACTTAAAACATATGTGAAGGTGAGAAAATAATGATATCCTCCACGAGCCTCAACATTCATCGGACCACATACATCTGTATGTATGATCTCCAACAAATCTGTTGCTCTCTCCATAGTTCCGGAGAATGACGTTTTAGTCATCTTGCCCATGAGGCACGGTTCGCAAGTACCAAGTGATTCATAATCAAGTGGTTCCAAAAGTCCATCAGTATGGAGTTTCTTCATGCGCTTTACTCCGATATGACCTAAAAGGCAGTGCCACAAATAAGTTGCACTATCATTATCAACTCTGCATCTTTTGGTTTCAATATTATAAATATGTGTATCACCACTATTGAGATTTAGCAAAAATAAACCACTCTTCAAGGGTGCTTGACCATAAAAGATATTACTCATATAAACAGAACAACCATTATTCTCTAATTTAAATGAATAACCGTCTCGCATCAAACAAGATCCAGATATAATGTTCATGCTCAACGCTGGCACCAAATAACAATTATTTAGGTCTAATACTAATCCCAAAGGTAGATGTAGAGGCAGCGTGCCGACCGCGATCACATCGACTTTGGGACCATTTCCCATGCGCATCGTCACCTCGTCCTTAGCCAATCTTCACTTAATCCGTAGCCCCTATTTCGAGTTGCAAATATTAGCAACAGAACCAGTATCAAATACCCAGGTGCTACTGCGAGCATTAGTATGGTACACATCAATAACATGTATATCACATATACCTTTTATCACCTTGCCATCCTTCTTATCCGCCAAATACTTGGGGCAGTTCCGCTTCCAGTGACCAGTCTGCTTGCAGTAGAAGCACTCAGTCTCAGGCTTAGGTCCAGACTTGGGTTTCTTCTCCTGAGCAGCAACTTGCTTGCTGTTCTTCTTGAAGTTCCCCTTCTTCCCTTTGCCCTTTTTCTTGAAACTGGTGGTCTTATTGACCATCAACACTTGATGCTCCTTCTTGATTTCTACCTCCGCTGCCTTTAGCATTGCGAAGATCTCAGGAATTGTCTTATCCATCCCTTGCATAATATAGTTCATCACAAAGCTCTTGTAGCTTGGTGGCCGTGATTGGTGAATTCTGTCAATGACGCTATCATCCGGAAGATTAACTCCTAGTTGAATCAAGTGATTGCAGTACCCAGACATCTTGAGTATATGCTCACTGACAGAACTATTCTCCTCCATCTTGCAGCTGTAGAACTTATTGGAGACTTCATATCTCTCAATCCAGGCATTCTTTTGAAATATTAGCTTCAACTCCTAGAACATCTCATATGCTCCATGACGTTCAAAATGTCGTTGAAGTCCCGGTTCTAAGCCGTAAAGCATGGCACACTGAACTATCGAGTAGTCATCAGTTTTGCTCTGCCAAATGTTCTTAACGTCGTCACTTGCATCAGCAGTAGGCCTGGCACTCAGCGGTGCTTCCAGAATGTAATTCTTCTGAGCAGCAATGAGGATAATCCTCAAGTTACGGACCCAGTCCGTGTAATTGCTACCATCATCTTTCAACTTTGCTTTCTCAAGGAACACATTAAAATTAAACGGAACAACAACACAGGCCATCTATCTATAATCAACATAGACAAGCATGATACTATCAGGTACTAAGTTCATGATAAATTTAAGTTCAAATAATCATATTATTTAAGAACTCCCACTTAGATAGACATCCCTCTAATCCTCTAAGTGATTACGTGATCCATATCAACTAAACCATGTCCGATCATCACGTGAGATGGAGTAGTATCAACGGTGAACATCACTATGTTGATCATATCTACTATATGATTCACGCTCGACCTTTCGGTCTCCGTGTTCCGAGGCCATATCTGTTATATGCTAGGCTCGTCAAGTTTAACCTAAGTATTCCACGTGAGCAACTGTTTTGCACCCGTTGTATTTGAACGTAGAGCCTATCACACCCGATCATCACGTGGTGTCTCAACACGAAGAACTTTCGCAATGGTGCATACTCAGGGAGAACACTTATACTTAGATAATTTAGTGAGGGATCATCTTATAATGCTACCGTCAATCAAATCTAGATAAGATGCATAAAAGATAAACATCACATGCAATCAATATAAGTGATATGATATGGCCATCATCATCTTGTGCTTGTGATCTCCATCTCCGAAGCACCATCATGATCACCATCGTCACCGGCGCGACACCTTGATCTCCATCATAGCATCGTTGTCGTCTCGCCAATCTTATGCTTCCACAACTATCGCTACCGCTTAGTGATAAAGTCAAGCATTATAGGGCGATTGCATTGCATACAATAAAGTGACAACCATATGGCTCCTGCCAGTTGCTGATAACTCGGTTACAAAACATGTTCATCTCATACAATAAAATTTAGCATCATGTCTTGACCATATCACATCACAACATGCCCCGCAAAAACAAGTTAGACGTCCTCTACTTTGTTGTTGCAAATTTTACGTGGCTGCTACGGGCTTAGCAAGAACCGTTCTTACCTACGCATGAAAACCACCACGATAGTTTGTCAAGTTGGTGTTGTTTTAACCTATGCAAGGACCGGGCGTAGCCACACTCGGTCCAACGAAAGTTGGACAAACTGACACCCGCCAGCCACCTGTGTGCAAAGCACGTCGGTAGAACCAGTCTCGTGTAAGCGTACGCGTAATGTCGGTCCGGTCCACTTCATCCAACAATACCGCCGAACCAAAGTATGACATGCTGGTAAGCAGTATGGCTTATATCGCCCACAACTCACTTGTGTTCTACTTGTGCATATGAAATCTACGCATAAAACCTGGCTCGGATGCCACTGTTGGGGAACGTAGTAATTTCAAAAAAATTCCTACGCACACGCAAGATCATGGTGATGCATAGCAACGATGTCAGGACCCCGATTCCAAGTCACATTGATCTAGCCGGTAACACTACATATCACTTTGCGGCCTCACACACGGTATTCCCATGGTGTCGCCTTACCATGGCCCGGGACCGTTTGCGCCTTTTGGCTCACGTATATGATAGTGTCGCTAGCATCCATATGACAGGGAACCCGGGCCGACATGGCTAGTCGTGAACCCAAAGCGGCACCAACCTATGGGGATAGGCATACATGAATCACATCGAGCATGTTGGTCAACAGCGTGTGAATCCGGGCTGTAGCACTGGGCTAACAGGACTCCGAGAACCCAGGCTGTAGCAGGCTAGGAAGGACTCCGGATGTCACCGCGTGACATTTCCCCGAAGGGACAGACACAGGAATGAAGTGAAACACATGCCGGCCAGTCAAGTGTCCTGAGCAGTAGTGCTGGGCTAACAGGACTCCGGTGAACCGGGCTGTAGCGGACTATTATGGCTCATGGAAGCACTAGACTACATTTCCCCATAAGAGAGGCTGCCAAGTATAAACAACTAGATTGTCGGATCCCACACATACTAAGCATTTCAATCATACACACAATATGCTCGATATGTGTAAATACAGCATGGCATCACAACATAACTCTACAACTCAAGTATTTATTCATTAGGCTCCGAGGAGCGAGATATTACAAACAAGGGTCTCATGACCCAACAATCATAGCATACAAATCAAGGCACGAGCGGAAGTTTAACATGTCTGAGTACACACATCTACAAATGAAAAAGGCTAAGAAGCCTGACTATCTACTAGATCCTGCCGAGGGCACAAGATCGTAGCTGAGGTATCAAGCTAAACGCCGAAGTCCACGCGGAACTACTAGCGAGACTAAAGTCTCTCTGCAAAACATAAATTAAGCAAATGTGAGTACAAAGGTACTCAGCAAGACTTACATCAGAACTAGCTACATATGCATCGGTATCAACAAGGGGGGTGGTGGAGTTTGACTGCAGCAAGCCATCTTTGACTCAGTGGCTAACCTGAACTACGACTGCAAGCAACTCTTTTGAGGTGGCGCACACGAGTCCACATATTCACCATTCAATACACCACTATGGATCCGCTCCCGTCTCCCTACGAGAAGGCCATCCATAGCACTCACACTTATCTTGCGAGTTTTAGAGTATCCACTTTCACTTGTCTATGAACTGTTATAGGCAACCCAGAAGTCCTTTATCGCAGACACGGCTATTCTAATAGATCATTTATAACCCTGCAGGGGTGTACTTCTTCACACACGCTCTCGCCACTTACCACCATGTACACGTCGTGTATCTCGGCAACCTTCAAGCGGAAGCCTGGCGAGGGAGTCGGCCACGACCGGACTAACCACACAAGTCTCTAATCTAGGTTTATCGCCTATTCGGGTTCCATCCGCGAAGAGATCCGGCCGGAGTTTCGCTCACAGCCCCAAACGATGTGTGAAGGGTTCCCGAGACACCAAACGGGAGCCCGGTACACCGTGCCACGGTGTATCTACCACATCATAGCCCACCCCTAGGGTCAGCGCTACGCACGGCCGCCAACACATTTCCTACAAACACCTGAAACTAGTTGCAACTCCTGGACAGAGGACAAGGGCAGTTAATAAGTCGAGAGGGTCCATTGGTTTCGGGCCCAATGCGTGGTAGTAGCTGTTGATGGATCACAAACACAGAACTCAGTTCCTTATAACGGTTTCAATGAGACAACCCACCATGTACTCCTACATGGCCTCTCACCGCTACCTTTACCAAATCGTGTTTACACACTTAGCTCACACACAGTAGGACATGTTCATCACTATTCCAATTCATCCCCGATGAATCAGACCTGACTCAACTCTAAGTAGTAGCAGGCATGACAAATAAGCATGAATGAGTAGGCACATCAGGGCTCAAACAACTCCTACTCATGCTAGTGGGTTTCATCTATTTACTATGGCAATGACAGGTCATGAAGAGGAAAGGGGTTCAACTCCCGCAACATGTAACAGTTGAATTGTTGTTGTCCTAATGCAGTAAAAGAGAGAAGGAGCGAGAGAGTGGTATTGTATCGGGATGAACAAGGGGTTTTTGCTTGCCTGGCACTTCTGAAGATAACATTGAGTCTTCATTAGTGTCAACGATCACAGCGTCGGAGCAGCGTCTACCGAGAGGGGACAATTACCGGCAAACAGGGAAGGACACAATCAATGCAATGCAACAATATGATGCATGAATGTGACATGGCAATATGCTGTTGATTGGCCTAATGCAACTAGCAACAAGTTAAATGGAGTTGATTTGAACAATAGGTTCAAATTCAAACTCCATAGGTGCTTTATTAAATGCCATTTTTTGAATTGTCCTAAACAGAGGATATAAGTTGCTCTAACCTGCATGAAAATGCCATAAAAATATTCTTTGGATTTTTCTGATCATTTTTCATATATAATTTGTTTCATTTGGAGTTATAGAAATTTTTCTATGATTTTTAGAAGTTTTGGGCATTTTCTGGAATTTCCTGAATAAACTTAAATCCAGAAAATGATTTATAGCGTCAGCATTACGTCATGCTGACCTCAGCAGGTCAATAGGCGCCGCCCAGGTCAAACCTGACCAGTGGGACCCACTGGTCTGTGACCCGGTGCCAGTTTGTCTCACAGACAGGAGGGGCCAGTCAACGGTGACGTCAGCGGGTCAACTGACGTGCGGGGTCTACTGTGTTAGTTAAGGGCGTGGGGCCCAGTAGTCAGTGAGAGAGGGGGTTAGTTAGCCCCGTCATTAGCAGTTAACGATGTTGCCATGTCGGCTCGCCGGCGTTCAGCCGCCGTCGACCATTTGCCATGGCGGACCTGCGTCGGAAAAGCGCCAGGGGCTGCGGTTTGTTGTGCAGAAAGCATCGGGGAGAAGCCCTTGCTCGGGCGCATCCAATGGGCCAGACAGGGGGTCGCGGGGCGGCCGGAATCTTGCCGGCGACGAGCTTTGGCGCCGGCGCAGCTACGGGTTTGCACGGGCGCGGCATGGCGGAGCACGGGGAGCTCAACCAAAGGCATAGACGGCGTCGTGGGGTCACCAGGAGCACGTATGTGCCACTAGGGCGAGCAAGCGAAGCTCGGGAGCGCGTGGCTCAACGTCCATGGCGGATGGCGGCTCCGGTTACTCGCGGGGCAGTGGCTAAGGAACGAAAACGACGACGTGGTTAAGCGGGAAAGAACCGGGAGCTCACGGCGATCATGTAGGGAAGGTCAGCGAGCTCGGGGAGGTGCCGGAGCGAGCGGGGCGGTGAGATGGATCTCCGGCGTCCGACGGCGAGGATGAGGATGATGGTGTCGCTTAGGGCACTCCGCGGGTGCGTTCTTCATCTTGGGGCTCCGTGGCGTCAAGGCGGAGCCTCTGGACAGCACAGAGAAGCGAGGGGGAGGCGATAGCTGCGGTTGCGCTCGTCGGCGGTGATGACAGCGCTCGGTGGTCGCGTGGGAAAGAGGCAGAGGAGGGAAGAGTGCTCGAGGGGGAGAGAGGAGAGGTGGAGGCGGTTGAGGGGAAGTGCATGGCGCTCGGGGACAACTCCAGCAGCGGCAAGCAGGCAGGAGGTGGCCGTGCGCGTGCCGGCGTGCGGTGGCCACGCGCCTCGGTCCTTCTGGCAGAGGAAGGAGAAGACACGGGAGCCCCTGGTGGGCTGGGTCGCCAGCTGGGCCACTAGGTGGGCTGGAAGGCCAGGTAAGTTGGCCCACGTAGTTCTCTCTCCCTCTCTGATTTCTGTTTTAATTTGGTTTTGTATTATTTTGTAGTCTTTAGGGCTTTATTAAAAATACTTAGACACTTCCAAAAATCATGAAACTACTCATGATCACTGTTGGGAATATATCCTACAGTAAACATGTTAGTTTATGATTATTTGAGCATTTAAAATATTTAATAGCATTTAAATGCCCAAATGCAAATAGAGTATGATTTAATCCAGAGCCCAAATATGTCATGCAAAAATGTGCATCACCTCTGGTTACTGTTTCCAGCTTTTTCCAAGAATGATGAACATTTTTTTAAAGCCATTTGGATTTACTGGAAATATTTTGGTTGAACCTAGTGAATTCCTTTAATGCTAGGGTTTAGGCAATCTCCATTCCAAATTTCTTTCAAAGTTTAAACATCATGCACACATGAAGTTACCCTAGTGCAATGCCAGAGGCTAGGGATGTGACAACTCACCCCCACTAAACAAGAATCTCGGCCCGAGATTCAAGACGTGAGGTAAGAAGGAAGGGGGCACAAGACCAACACGATCTTCACGATCCAGGTTGCACCTCAATAGGTTGTTGATTGGTTGCATACGATGATCTTGACATCCTCGCTTTTGAGATCTTCATCCACGCGATGACGACAGAAAGAAACTATACTAAGATTGATCTTCTCGAAGATCGAGCTATACAAGATCCACTCGCAGAATGAGATGTTGAAACATCTTGAGTTGAGACACTGAACACATCAAGAGGGATGGATGAACAAACGACGGGGTTTGATTTGTGGGCAGCAATTCCACGCTTAGAAAGATGGTGGATAGTGTCAAGGTGGCAAGGAAATAATTGCCATGATCCCGTAACGGGACACCTTGGGAAAGGTGACTCGTTGGATTGTTCCCTTAAGTGGCAAAAGAATTACTCTTGATCCATAGATCATTGAAACTCTTCATACCAACTTAAACCAATTTTCAATTGATCGTTTGAAAGAGCTCGAAGAAATGGCATACCCTGACTAGAATAAATGATGTGGACTACCTTATTGAAGACAACGCAATGGGTGACTTTTGCTGATCACCGAAAATGGATGGGACCCATGGTAAGTCCACCTTTGAAGATGATCCTGGACAACTACTAGTGAGGTGCAAGCTGGGAACAAATGCAAATGCTGGGAATGATTCTGGTAACTGGGGCAAAACTCAACAGTCGAGAGTGTTTCCAATGTTTCAATGGTTATAGAATCATCGAAGAAACTGGGAGCACAAGGATTCCTAAGGAACAACTTCTATAATAAGTCGCACGAAATCCTCATGGAAAAATGGGCAAGATACTATAATGACAGATCTTCCGGCTAGGTGTGTCGGCCAGAACATCAACCCTGTCGGGACCTACATCATAGATCCTGGAAAAGTTCCAACCATCATATCTGCCTGAGATTCAGATCTGGTTGGTAATAGGATATTTCAGACAGCATGTCTGGAAAAGAAAGTTTGCAACGCAAACCGACGAGATGACGTTGCGAGATTCTCAGAAAATGAACTACAATAGTAAGCTCCAAAACATGAGCCAGTTTTGCTACAAACCTGTGAACACGCAGTCCCAGACAAGCATGACCACATAGTAGTCTTATAATAAAACACTACCGAGTCCAGATGGGGAACCATCATCAAGGATATCGAAGTCCTTGCGTAAGTCTATCTCTTAAGAAGAAACTTCTTCTCCTTGAACAAATCTATCAGTGGCTTGGTGTGCTAGGATTCACATAGAATGAAGGTTGCAAGTCTCCAGACCACAGAATACTTTGCACGTATGCATGACTGACTTGGGATGATTCCAGAGAAAGCGAAACAAACTTTCCCAAATTCATGGCGGCAACTTGCTTCAAATGCACGTGAACTAGAGGAAGTCACTTCTTATACCAAACATATGCTTCATGAGCTAGCATGAAGAAATGCTTTCAAAGTTTCCAACACTAGCTTAATGTTCAACATGAATCATGGATAAGATGAAAATATTGTCGATGGGCTCAACAACAGGTCATCCAGATTTCCGCGAAGATGGAAGTCCATAATTATGTGAACAAGGTGATAGCATTGGTCAGACCCAAAAAGATATAACGAGGTATGCTCGAGGAAACCCACAAGTAAGACAACATTATGAACATCGTTAGTTCTCATTTGACTTGACGATAGCCCACACTCAAATCAAGGTTTGGACAAGATGATAGATTCAACAACCGATCCCGAGGAACAATCGATGAAAATATCATCTTTCTTCAACACACACACACACACACACACAAGGATATCCCTTGGAATGAACTGAGCCAGACAGGCTTTCATTTTCCAACTCTCCAAGTTGTTGTTCAGCTTAACCAACTAGCTCAGGGTATCCAACACAGATTCTTGGAGAAGGGGTGGTTTACAAGAAACCAACTTGATCACGAGCTCAACATAACATTCAGGGGGCAACCTGGTGATACTTTCGAGGAAATATTCAGAAATCACGAACCACCAATATGTTTCTAAGATCGGGAACAATCTTGCTTTTTAGAGCAAGACGATATGATCAAGAGAGCGAGGGACTGACACAATCCTAACTCATTGATCGAAGAGTGCACCAGGAAAAATGGACTAGGTAGCACAATATATCTTAGAATGATGATTCTATAACCAACACGCTAAGAATGAGAATATTGCCCATTTACTACCAAGCAACTAGTTGCTAGGAGTATTGCTTTCAAACATCACGGTTCACTTGTCCGTATTCCGGTTACAACAACACTAAACCGAGGAATGAACAATGATGGCAAGAAGTATCACTAAATCAAGAATTCATAGGAGGTGGTACAATTCTCATGACATTCTTGACATAAGATGGTAATACTCCAGGGTAGAACAGAACAAGAGCTGGATTGGCATTTTGATCTGTGGGATACAACTACTTTGACCCAATCCTAGAAATGGATGAGGTATTGGAGTTTGTTTCTCCTAGTCATTCCAGAATAGAATGGCTTAACGGACCACGAGAATAATAAACATCGATAACACGGATGCACAATTACTCCTTACTATCAATTGATAGACGATGGTCGGAATATAAATGAAGAGGGACAACTCAAGAGGACATATATCTTTCGGAGTTGTGGATGCATAGATTAAAATGTCAAACCAAGTTCAACGGGTTTCTTCCAGATAACCCATGCAGAAAGGTAGATCTGGTAGAATCACAATTATGAATGGAGAACTCCTCAACAGTACTCTGATTGTGATATTTTGGTTCAAAGAACTTCCGCCTTAATGGTTCATGGTAGTTGGAAGAAGGAAATACCACGGACCTCGAGGACTGTCGCAAGGTTACTAATATCCTAAAGGAACTAGCAACACTATCAACATGAGGTAAGTAGGGTGAATCTCGGGTTCAAGAACCCATGAATAGAGTACCTGCTACTACATGGCATCACGGGATGCTTTCGAGAATAATGGCCAGAATGACACACTGGGGATACAAAACATGGCTAGATCACTAGGTGACTCCCTAAAACACCTAGGGCCATAAAAATAGCTCCAACATATATGTCGAGGCAACAGAGTACCTCAACTCACCGATTAGTGTGATTAATCTGGCCCAATTGGACATCAGGAACAGGAGGAAGGGGTTTGCAAATGCATCAGACTACTTAGAAACCTGGGATGACTCGGACAACATAACGGCTATAAATGCTCAAAAAGATTTGAGACATCCTGCAAAATGGTGGCATAACCACTCAACATCATAATATCAAGGTTCCGAGACCAATTATGAACGCACGGAAGTACTGGAAACTGAACTGTGGCATGAATCCATCAATCCTATAAGTCAACGGGTTAGTAACACGTCATCCTGATAGATAGATGAGAAAGCCTAGTTTCTTAACCCCGTAGAAAAGAAGAGGTTAACTCAGATCAGAAGGACATAAGGTAAAGGAGTAAAAAGAGCCTTACGTTCCCTTCCCCAATCAATTCCCTTATATAGCTAAAGCATTTCTAGACTCAACTTCGCCCAGTTTGTCTTGGCAATCCTACAGGAAGTTAGGCTCTGATACCAAAGCTGTCAGGACCCTGATTCCAAGTCACATCGATCTAGCCGGTAACACTTCATATCACTTTGCGGCCTCACGCATGGTATTCCCATGGTGTCGCCTTACCATGGCCCGGGACCGTTTGCGCCTTTTGGCTCACGTATATGATAGTGTCGCTAGCATCCGTATGACAGGGAACCCGGGCCGACATAGCTAGTCATGAACCCAAAGCGGCACCAACCTATGGGGATAGGCATACATGAATCACATCGAGCATGTCGGTCGGCAGCGTGTGAATCCGGGCTATAGCACTGGGCTAACAGGACTCCGGGAACCCGGGCTGTAGCAGGCTAGGCAGGACTCTGGATGTCACCGCGTGACATTCCCCAAAGGGACAGACACAGGAACAAAGTGAAACACATGCCGGCCAGTCAAGTGTCCTGAGCAGTAGTGCTGGGCTAACAGGACTCTGGTGAACTAGGCTGTAGCGGACTACTATGGCTCATGGAAGCACTAGACTACATTTCCCCATAAGAGAGGCAGCCAAGCATAAACAACTAGATTGTCGGATCCCACACATACCAAGCATTTCAATCATACACACAATATGCTCGCTATGTGTAAATACAGCATGGCATCACAACATAACTCTACAACTCAAGTATTTATTCATTAGGCTCCGAGGAGTGAGATATTACAAACATGGGTCTCATGATCCAACAATCATAGCATACAAATCAAGGCACAAGCGGAAGCTTAACATGTCTGAGTACAGACATCTACAAATGAAAAAGGCTAAGAAGCCTGACTATCTACCAGATCCTGCCGAGGGCACAAGATCGTAGCTGAGGTATCAAGCTAAACGTCGAAGTCCACGCGGAACTACTAGCGAGACTGAAGTCTCTCTGCAAAACATAAATTAAGCAAATGTGAGTACAAAGGTACTCAGCAAGACTTACATCAGAACTAGCTACATATGCATCGGTATCAACAAGGGGGGGTTGGTGGAGTTTGACTGCAGCAAGCCATCTTTGACTCAGTGGCTAACATGAACTATGACTGCAAGCAACTCTTTTGAGGTGGCGCACACGAGTCCACATATTCACCATTCAATACACCACTATGGATCCGCTCCCGTCTCCCTACGAGAAGGCCATCCATAGCACTCACACTTATCTTGCGAGTTTTAGAGTATCCACTTTCACTTCTCTATGAACTGTTATAGGCAACCCAGAAGTCCTTTACCGCGGACACGGCTATTCGAGTAGATCATTTATAACCCTGCAGGGGTGTACTTCTTCACACACGCTCTCGCCACTTACCACCATGTACACGTCGTGTATCTCGGCAACCTTCAAGAGGAAGCCTGGCGAGGGAGTCGGCCACGACCGGACTAACCGCACAAGTCTCTAGTCTAGGTTTATCGCCTATTCGGGTTCCATCCGCGAGGAGATCCGGCCGTAGTTTCGCTCACAGCCCCAAACGATGTGTGCAGGGTTCCCGAGACACCAAACGGGCACCCGGTACACCGTGCCACGGTGTATCTACCGCATCATAGCGCACCCCTAGGGTCAGCGCTACGCACGGCCACCAACACATTTCCTACAAACACCAGAAACTAGTTGCAACTCCGGACAAAGGACAAGGGCAGTTAATAAGTCGAGAGGGTCCATTGGTTTCGGGCCCAATGCGTGGTAGTAGCTGTTCATGGATCACAAACACAGAACTCGGTTCCTTATAACGGTTTCAATGAGACAACCCACCATGTACTCCTACATGGCCTCTCACCGCTACCTTTACCAAATCGTGTTCACACACTTAGCTCACACACAGTAGGACATGTTCATCACTATTCCATATCATCCCCGATGAATCAGACCTGACTCAACTCTAAGCAGTAGCAGGCATGACATATAAGCATGAATGAGTAGGCACATCAGGGCTCAAACAACTCCTACTCATGCTAGTGGGTTTCATCTATTTACTGTGGCAATGATAGGTCATGCAGAGGAAAGGGGTTCAACTACCGCAACATGTAACAGTTGAATCGTTGTTGTCCTAATGCAGTAAAAGAGAGAAGGAGCGACAGAGTGGGATTGTATCGGGATGAACAAGGGGTTTTTGCTTGCCTGGCACTTCTGAAGATAACATTGAGTCTTCATTAGTGTCAACGATCACAGCGTCGGAGCAGCGTCTACCGAGAGGGGACAATTACCGGCAAACAGGGAAGGACACAATCAATGCAATGCAACAATATGATGCATGAATGTGACATGGCAATATGCTGTTGATTGGCCTAATGCAACTAGCAACAAGTTAAATGGAGTTGGTTTGAACACTAGGTTCAAATTCAAACTCCATAGGTGCTTTATTAAATGCCATTTATTTGAATTGTCCTAAACAGAGGATATAAGTTGCTCTAACATGCATGAAAATGCCATAAACAGATTCTTTGGACTTTTCTGATCATTTTTCATATATAATTTGTTTCATTTGGAGTTATAGATAATTTTCTATGATTTTTAGAAGTTTTGGGCATTTTCTGGAATTTCTTGAATAAACTCAAATCCAGAAAATGATTTATAGTGTCAGCATTACGTCATGCTGACCTCAGCAGGTCAACAGGCGCCGCCCAGGACAAACCTGACCAGTGGGACCCACTGGTCAGTGACCCAGTGCCAGTTTGTCTCACAGACAAGTGGGGCCAGTCAACGGTGACGTCAGCGGGTCAACTGACGTGCGGGGCCCACTATGTTTAAATAAAATTAAGCAGAAATTAAACTGGTGTTAGTTAAGGGCGTGGGGCCCAGTAGTCAGTGAGAGAGGGGGTTAGTTAGCCCCGTCATTAGCAGTTAACGATGTTGCCACGTCGGCTCGCCGGCGTTCAGCCGCCGGCGACCATTTGCCACGGCGGACCTGCGTCGGAAAAGCACCAGGGGCTGCGGTTTGTTGTGCAGAAAGCATCGGGGAGAAGCCCTTGCTCGGGCGCATCCAATGGGCCAGACAGGGGGTCGCGGGGCGGCCGCTATCTCGCCGGCAACGAGCTTTGGCGCCGGTGCAGCTACGGGTTTGCACGGGCGCGGCGTGGCGGAGCATGGGGAGCTCAACCAAAGGCATAGACGGCGTCGTGGGGTCACTAGGAGCACGTCTGTGCCACTAGGGCGAGCAAGCAAAGCTCGGGGCGCGTGGCTCAACGTCCATGGCGGATGGCGGCTCCGGTTACTCGCGGGGCAGTGGCTACAAAACGAAAACGACGACGTGGTTAAGGGGGAAAGAACGGGGAGCTCACGGCGATCATGTAGGGAAGGTCAGCGAGCTCGGGGAGGCGCCGGAGCGAGCAGGGTGGTGAGACGGATCTCCGGCGTCCGACAGCGAGGATGAGGATGATGGTGTCGCTTAGGGAGCTCCGCAGGCGCATACTTCGTCTCGGGGCTCCGTGGCGTCGAGGCGGAGCCTCTGGACAGCATAGAGAAGCGAGGGGGAGGCGATGGCCGCGGTTGCGCTCGTCGGCGGCGACGACAGCGCTCGGTGGTCGTGTGGGAAAGAGGCAGAGGAGGGAAGAGTGCTCGAGGGGGAGAGAGGAGAGGTGCAGGCTGTCGAGGGGAAGTGCGTGGCGCTCGGGGACGACTCCAGAAGTGGCAAGCAGGCACGAGGTGGCCGTACGCGTGCCGGCGTGCGGTGGCCATGTGCCTCGGTCCTTCTGGCAGAGGAAGGAGAAGACACGGGAGCCCCTGGTGGGCTGGGCCGCCAGCTGGGCCACTAGGTGGGCTGGAAGGCCAGGTAAGTTGGCCCAGGTAGTTCTCTCTCCCTCTCTGATTTCTGTTTTAATTTGGTTTTCTATTATTCTGTAGTATTTAGGGCTTTATTAAAAATACTTAGACACTTCCAAAATCATGAAACTACTCATGATCACTGTTGGGAATATATCCTACAGTAAACATTTTAGTTTATGATTATTTGAGCATTTAAAATATTTTGTAGCATTTAAATGCCCAAATGCAAATAGAGTATGATTTAATCCAGAGCCGAAATATGTCATGCAAAAATGTGTATCACCTCTGGTTACTGTTTCCAGCTTTTTCCAAGAATGATGAACATTTTTTTAAAGCCATTTGGATTTACTGGAAATATTTTGGTTGAACCTAGTGAATTCCTTTAATGCTAGGGTTTAGGCAATCCCCATTTCAAGTTTCTTTCAAAGTTTAAACATGATGCACACATGAAGTTACCCTAGTGCAATGACAGAGGCTAGGGATGTGACAAACGAGAGGGGAGAGTGTTGTCTACGTACCCTCGTAGACTGAAAGCGGAACCGTTAGCACAACACGGTTGATGTAGTCATACGTCTTCACGATCTGACCGATCAAGTATCGAACGTACGGCACCTCTGAGTTCAGCACATGTTCCGCCCGATGACGTCCCTCAAACTCTGATCCAGCCGAGTGTTGAGGGAGAGTTTCATCAGCACGACAGCGTGGTGACGATGATGATGTTCTACCGACGCAGGGCTTCGCCTAAGCACCGCTACAGTATTATCGAGGTGGACTACGGTGGAGGGGGCACTGCACACGGCTAAAAGATCAAACGATCTATTGTTGTGTCTATGGGGTGCCCCCTGCCCCTGTATATAAAGGAGCAAGGGGGTGCGGCCGGCCTAGAGAGGGGCGCGCCAGGAGGAGTCCTACTCCTACCGGGAGTAGGACTCCCCCCCTTTCCTTGTTGGACTAGGAGAGAGAGGGGAAAGAGGTGGAGGTCAAGAAGGAAGGGGTGGCGCCGCCCCCTTCTCCTTGTCCTATTCGGACTAGGGGGAGGGGGCGCGGCCCATGCCCTGGCCGCCTCTCCTCTCTTTCCACCAAGGCCCACTAAGGCCCATTAAGTCCCCGGGGGGTTCCGGTAACCTCCTGGTACTCCGGTAAAATCCCGATTTCACCCGGAACACTTCCGATATCCAAACATAGGCTTCCAATATATCAATCTTCATGTCTCGACCATTTCTAGACTCCTCGTCATCTCTGTGATCACATCTGGGACTCCGAACAACCTTCGGTACATCAAAACATATAAACTCATAATATAACTATCATCGAAACGTTAAGCGTGCGGACCCTATGGGTTCGAGAACTATGTAGACATGACCGAGATATGTCTCCAGTCAATAACCAATAGCGGAACCTGGATGTTCATATTAGCTCCCACATATTCTATGAAGATATTTATCGGTCAGACCACATAACAACATACGTTGTTCCCTTTGTCATCGGTATGTTTCTTGCCCGATATTCGATCGTCGGTATCTCAATACCTAGTTCAATCTCGTTACCGGCAAGTCTCTTTACTCGTTCCGTAATACATCATCCCGAAACTAACTCATTAGTTGCAATGCTTGCAAGGCTCAAGTGATGTGCATTACCGATAGGGCCCAGAGATACCTCTCCGACAATCAGAGTGACAAATCCTAATCTCGAAATACGCCAACCCAACAAGTACCTTCGGAGACACCTGTAGAGCACCTTTATAATCACCAAGTTACGTTGTGACGTTTGGTAGCACACAAAGTGTTCCTCCGGTAAACGGGAGTTGCATAATCTCATAGTCATAGGAACATGTATAAGTCATGAAGAAAGCAATAGCAACATACTAAACGATCGGGTGCTAAGCTAACAGAATGGGTCAAGTCAATCACATCATTCTCCTAATGGTGTGATCCCATTAATCAAATGACAACCCATGTCAATGGTTAGGAAACTTCACCATCTTTAATCAATGAGCTAGTCAAGTAGAGGCATAGTGGTGACACTCTGTTTGTCTATGTATTCACACATGTATTATGTTTCCGGTTAATACAGTTCTAGCATGAATAATAAACATTTATCATGATATAAGGAAATAAATAATAACTTTATTATTGCCTCTAGGGCATATTTCCTTCATATGGCCCAATCAAAAGAGACACCGTTGAAATGATTTGAAGATAGATTGCGCTGGTTGAATTAAATGACTTGAATGAGATTACAACCTCGAAAGAATTTTAGCAAATTGAGAATGGAAACTTGAATCTTCTGAGATATCTTCAGGACACCAGAAAAAAAGAATAGCAAGCGGGGAATGATTATGAGGTGCACGGGTCATGGGAAAAGCATTTGAAACGAGGAAAAGGATATGATCAACATGAAAGCTTGAATTGAATCCACCGGAGAAGAAAAAAATGAAGAATGATGAACTCGTAGCTTCCTTAGTATCTTCCTGAGAATCACCGGATATGAACATTGACGGAAAAGAATGAAGAGGCTTCCCATCAATAAGATGGATACTTGTTTAAGATATCTGGGTCCTTGAGTAAAAGGGTGGGAGGGCGGGAAAACAAAGGCAACTTGGGACGGATGAAACAAACACCGTTGACGAAAACTGAGTTGATCTTGCGGATGTTGAAAATGATCGGATCCACTTGAATTGAAACACGCCAGTTTAAAAGGATTGACATGACAATCTCGATTATCATGAAGGATTGGTATTAACATAGTAGTATGAGAACACCGCTTAGGAAAGGTATGCAATCAACATTTGACTTCGAAGCAACTCGAATACCACAACTGAAAACAAAACAAGGATTGGCTTGCAAAATAAGCCGGAAACAAACATATGATAGAGATTTCATCCAAAGTTTTCGTGGTGGGGCCCACACGGGCTCGATCGTACAACACCATCATGTACAAGGCAGTGCACATGACATACGAAGCGTCCCCGAGTCAGCATAGCCAAGGACTCTTTAAAACACAACGAGACCACTGTAAAACCAACCGTGGATAGGCGGACCCCTAGACGTCGAACCCCAATCTCATATCATGCATCTGTTGGAATGATATCATAGGAGCTACTTGAATTCCCACTTATAAACTCCTGAAACGTTCTGGTTATGCAATCAGGTGTTGGGGATACAGGGGAAGCATAATATCTTACCCAAAACTAGCAAATCCTACATCCAGATGTATCCATCCTTCAACACATAACCACGAAACCTTCGGAAATCTTTTACCTCAACCTTCAAAAAGCAGCCGTTATACGAGTTATGGCAATACTCCCGAACTCCCCCCAGTACTGGGTGGCATCGAGGTTATCTCACCAACAACTGCATAAAGGAGATTTTCGATGTCGGCGAAACTCAAGTATTCCAGAACTGCAACGATAAAATTGTGATGACAACACCTCAGAGCTCAACTCCTCGGGACACTGCCACAACCCCTAAATGTTAGGAGGCACCAAGAACAATTTTCTCGTCACAAAACCATCGGAACGATTCCAAGATACCCGCATGATCCTAAAAATTTTTTTAGTGAAATTTGAGAAGAGAAGAGTTAAAACTCTATGTTAGGAGGCCTCACCAGAGCGATGAAGGGACTGAGGAGTAAAAAGTATCCTACTCTCCGATATATATAATCCTATAAGACTCAAAACATTTTTCTAGACTCAACAACGTCAGCGATTCGATCAAGCAGGGGGCTCCTAAGTCGGGGAAGGCTCTAATTACCAACTTGTAACACCCACGACGCGGCTATATCTCCCATAACCGCATGGTAGGCATGTCGCAAGAGGGGTAATCTTCACACATCCCATGTACTGAATATGAATGGGATAAAGAGTTGGCTTACAAATGCCATTTCAAACAATACATGAATATCATACATCATCCAGAATACAATCAAGGTCCGACTACGGAACCAAAATAAAGAAAGACCACCCCTATTGTGAGGTGCCCGATCGACCCGACTAGGCTCCACTACTGATCAACAGGAAACAAAGCAACATAACGAACACGAACTTCATCGAGCTCCCACTTGAGCTGGGTTGCGTCACCTGCACTGGCATCGTCGGCACCAGCATCTGGTTTTGGAAGTAATCTGTGAGTCACGGGGACTCAGCAATCTCACACCCGTGGGATCAAGACTATTTAAGCTTATGGGTAGGAAAGGGTAGTGAGGTGGAGCTGCACCAAGCACTAGCATATATGGTGGCTAACTTACGCAAATGAGAGCGAGAAGAGAAGCAAGGCACGATCGTGAATTAGAAGTGATCAAGAAGTGATCCTGAAACTACTTACGTTCAAACATAACTCCAAAGCCATGTTCACTTCCCGGACTCCGCCGGAAAGAGACCATCACGGCTACACACGCGGTTGATGCATTTTAATTAAGTTAAGTGTCAAGTTCTCTACAACCGGATATTAACAAATTCCCATCTGCCCATAACCATGGGCACGAATTTCGAAAGTTCAAACCCTGTAGGGGTGTCCCAACTTAGCCCATCACAAGCTCTCACGGTCAATGAAGGATATTCCTTCTAGCGGGAAGACCCGATCAGTCTCGGAATCCCGGCTACAAGACATTTCGACAATGGTAAAACAAGACCGGCAAAGCCGCCCGGATGTGCCGACAAATCCCGATAGGACCTGCACATATTTCGTTCTCAGGGCACACCGGATGAGCCAGACATCGGGTTGGCATAGACCCTGGTTGCCCAGGGGGCGCCGGACATCGCTCATGTTGGACCAACACTTAGAGAAGCACTGGCCCGAGGGTTTAAAATAAAGATGACCCTTGAGTCTGCAGAACCCAAGGGAAAAAGGCTTAGGTGGCAAATGGTAAAACCAAGGTTGGGCCTTGCTGGAGGAGTTTTATTCAAGGCGAATTGTCAAGGGGTTCCCATTATAACCCAACCGCGTAAGGAACGCAAAATCAAGGAACATAACACTGGTACGACGGAAACTAGGGCGGCAAGAGTGGAACAAAACACCAGGCATAAGGCCGAGCCTTCCACCCTTTACCAAGTATATAGATGCATTAAAGAAAACAAGATATAATAATTATATCCCAACAATATCCATGTTCCAACAAGGAACAAACTCCATCTTCACCTGCAACTAGCAACGCTATAAGAGGGGCTGAGCAAAGCGGTAACATAGCCAAACAATGGTTTTCTAGGAAAGGTGGGTTAGAGGATTGACATGGCAATATGGGAGGCATGATATAGCAAGTGGTAGGTATCGCGACATAGCAAAAGAGCGAGCAACTAGCAAGCAAAGATAGAATTGATTTCGAGGGTATGGTCATCTTGCCTGCAAAGTTCTCTGAGTTGACGAAAGCTTGATCCTCGTAAGCGTACTCAACGGGTTCCTTGATCACGTAGTCATCTCATGTCTCTACCCAAGGCAAGAACACAAGCAAAGGAAAACACAATCAACCACGGTGCAATGCGCAAGCAACATGATGCAAAAATGGCATGATATGCGGGATGTGATATGCAATGCATATGCGTGCTCCAAAAGGAAAAGATTGATCAAGGCATCAACTTGGCAAACCAAGTGCGCTGCTGGAAAGATGAGTTGATTTCGGTCGAAATCGATATAAAGATCACTGGAATCGGATACACGGTTTGCAAATGGCAAGCAAAACAAGATGGGATGGAGCGGTCCAGGCGCGGGGCGCGGCGTTTGGTTGAGATCCCGGTGGATCTCATCCCGATCCACCGGGCCCGGCGGGCGGACTCCGGTGACATGGCGACGAAGCTCCGGCAAGCGGGGGCGCGGCGCAACGCGGCGGCGACCGGCGGAGAAGGGTGGCGACGCGCGGGCGACGAGGCGGCGGAGTACTAAGGC
>NC_041388.1:190912625-190921046 GCF_002162155.2 Triticum dicoccoides
GCGGGCGAACGGCGGCGGGCAAACGACTCATGCGTGCGGGCCAGGAGGGCCTGACCCAGGCCGCGGCGGGCCTGGCGGCGGGGAGGAGAGAGAGGGTGCGGGCGAGGTGGCACGACGCGATTGGCGCAGGAGGTAGCGGCAGGTGATGTGGCGCTTTGCCATTGGACGGGCGACGTGGCCGGGCGCGGCGGACATGTCCGGTGGTGCGGGGAGGAGTGGATCTAGGGTTAGATTGCGATTTTTCAGGGGGAGGTGCAAATATATAGGTAGAGGGAGCTAGGAGAGTCCAAATGAGGTGCGGTTTTCGGCCACGCGATTGTGATCAAACGGCCGAGAGGATGGAGGGGGTTTGGATGGGTTATTGTGCCACTTTGGAGGGGTGTTGGGCTGCAAGACACACGAGGCCTTTACGGTACCCCGGTTAACCGCTGGAGTTTCAAACGGACTCCAAATGGCACGAAACTTGACAGGCGGTCTACCGGTGGTGTACCAAGGCAGCTTGGAAAATCTCGGTCCATTCCGAGAATGTTTAACACCCGCACACGAAAAGAGGCAAAAGGGGGCACCGGAGGACATAGGAGTGTCGGATTGCAAAACGGACAACGGGAAAAATGCTCGGATGCATGAGACGAACACGTATGCAAATGCAATGCACATGATGACATGATATGAAATGCATGACATGAACAAAATGCAAAACAAAGACAAAAACCCAACCACAAAAGGAAAACTCACAACACATCTCCGGAAAAGGCAAGAGTTGGAGTACAAATATGGAAAGTCGTATCCGGGGCGTTACATACGCACATGCTCCTAGGGGGATAGATTGGTAGGAAAAGACCATTGCTCGTCCCCGACCGCCACTCATAAGGAAGGCAATCAATAAATAAATCATGCTCGGACTTCATCACATAATGGTTCACCATACGTGCATGCTACGGGAATCACAAACTTTAGCACAAGTATTTATCAAATTCGCAACTACTTACTAGCATGACTCTAATATCACCATCTTCGTATCTCAAAACAACCATAAGGAATCAAACTTCTCATAGTATTCAATGCACTTTATATGAAAGTTTTTATTATATACCTCTTGGATGCCTATCATATTAGGACTAAATTTATAACCAAAGCAAATTACGATACCTTTTGGGGACTCTCAATAATATAAGTGAAGTATGAGAGTTCATAAATTTCTATAAAATAAAACCATCGTTGTGCTCTAAAAAGATATAAGTGAAGCACTAGAGCGAAATTGCCTAGCTCAAAAGATATAAGTGAAGCTCATAGAGCATTCTAATAAAGCACGATTCATGTGTGTCTCTCTCAAAAGGTGTGTTCAGCAAGGAAGATTGTGGCAAAAGAAAAAGAAAAGACTCAAATCATACGAGACTCTCCAAGAAAAACACGTATCATGTGGTGAATAAAAATGTGGCCTCAAGTAAAGTTACCGCTAGACGAAGATGAAAGAGGGGATGCCTTCCGGGGCATCCCCGAGCTTGGGATCTTGGTTATCCTTGACTATTACCTTGGGGTGCCTTGGGCAACCCCAAGCTTAGGTTCTTGACACTCCTTATTCCATAGTCCATCAAATCCTTACCCAAAACTTGAAAACTTCACAACACAAAACTCGCACAGAAAATCGCATAAGCTCCGTTAGTATCAGAAAATAAATCACCACTTTTGGTACTGTTGTGAACTCATTCTTTATTTATATTGATGTAATATTTACTGTATTCTAACTTTTCCATGGTTCAAAACCCCTGATACTAGCCATAGATTCATCAAAATAAGCAAACAACACATAGAAAACAGAATCTGTCAAAAACAGAACAATCTGTAGCAATCTGGATATTTCGAATACTTCTGTAACTTCACAAATTCTGAAAAATTAGTACGACATAAGAAATTTGTTTATTAATCTTCTGCAAAAATAATCAGCATTTTATCATGATTTTGCTAAAAATGAGAATTGTTTTCCTGAGCGCAAAAGTTTCTGTCTTTCAGCAAGATCAAATCAACTATCACCGTAAGCTATCCCAAGGGTCTTACTTGGCACAAACACTAATTAAAACACAAACCCACATCTAACCAGAGGCTAGATGAATTATTTAATGCAAAACAGAACCTTAAAACTAAAAACTAATATAAAATTGGGTTGCCTCCCAACAAGTGCTATTATTTAACGCCCTTAGCTAGGCATAAAACACGAATAGATCTAAGTGTTCTCATCTTCGGTATGCAATTCTTTTCTCATCAAATCCTCCAAAACTCATCTTAGCAATTCTATCATTTCCTTTATTTTCGTCCTATTAGATGAACTCAAATCATTAAAAGGACTTTGATTGGTAATTTTAACATTCATAAACCCATAGTCTGGATCATCACCGTATATATCATCATATGAAATACGTAGCTCATTTCTAATGGGTTCTTTCATCATTTTATTCAAGCAATCCCAATTAAACCCTACATAAATTCCTCTAGTAATCCAATCAAACTCCTCAAAAGCCTCAAGATACAAGGATTGGGAGATTTCTGAATGGGGAACTCTCTTCCTAGGATATTCACTATAAGATTGATAATCCCTAGATTCCAAACTATGCATGGTTTCTTTATCATGGAGGATATATATAATTGGAGCGTGTTCAACATCCTTTTTATAGAAAGAAAAATTATCCCTAGCTTCTTGTATTATAAAATCAAATTCACGCATAAGGTTAATAGTGGCAATCTTTTTAGCTATTGGATGATTAATATTGGGAAGTTCATAAAACACCTTTTGCAAAGCCGGATGGATATGCACAAATTTTCTTTCTAATTTCTTAACAAGCATAACAATAACATCTGCATAACAATTTGTCTCAAGAAGGATAGATCTTTTATTAATAGGCATGGATCCCATACAATCAAAGAATTCTTTGATGACACTTTCTCCAATAATATTACTGTCCCCCACACGAAAATATTGGTTTTGTAATTAGGAGGTTTTCAGTATCATGATCCAAAGAGCAAGAATCAAGTTTATCCTCAAGATTTTTAACGACAACCTCCCCAGTTTCAGACATGGTGGCAGCAAACAAATCTAGCAGACAAGCAACCAAAAGGCAAACTAAGAAGGCGAACGGAAGAAGGGTGAAGAAAAGGCTAATCTTTTCGAAAATCGTTTTAGAAGTGGGGGAGAGGAAAATGAGAGGAAAATGGCAAATAATGTAATGCAAGAGATGAGAGTTTATGATGGCTACTTGGTATGTCTTGACTTGGCGTAGATCTCCCCGGCAACGTGATGTCGCTTGAAGCTACGTCGGTATTTCCCCAAAGAGGAAGGGAAGATGCAGCACAACGGCGGTAGGTATTTCCCTCAGATATGAAACCAAGGTTATCGAACCTGTAGCAGAACCAAGCAACACAAAGTAAGCAGCCCCTGCACACAGATAACAAATCCTCGCAACCCATGTGTTAAAGGGGTTGTCAATCCCTTTTGGGTAATGGTGGCAGAAATTGGCAAACGAACATGATAGAGTTCTAAATAATGATAGATCGAATGCCAAATAAAATAAATTGCAGAAAGGTATTTTGGATTTTTGGTTTAATAGATCTGAAAATAAAAGGCAAATAAAATAGATCGTGAAGGAAAATAATATGAGAAAGAGACCCGGGGGCCGTATGTTTCACTAGTGGCTTCTCCCGAGAAAAATAGCAAAGCGGTGGGTGAACAAATTACTGCTGGGCAATTGATAGAACTTCAAATAATTATGAAGATATCCGGACAATGATCATTATATTATATAGGCATCACCTCCAAGATTAGTAAACCGACTCCTGCCTGCATCTACTACTATTACTCCACACATTGACTGCTATCCAGCATGCGTCTAGTGTATTAAGTTCATGGAGAAATGGAGTAACGCAATAAGAACGATGACATGATGTACACAAGATCTATCTATGTGGAGATAGGCCCCATCGTGTTATCCTTAGTAGCAATGATACGTATGTGTTGGTTCCCCTTCTGTCACTGGGATCAAGCATCGTAAGATCGAACACACTACAAAGCACTTCTTCCCATTGCAAGATAAGTAGATCAAGTTGGCAAAACAAAACTCAAATATCGGAGAATAAATACGAGGCTATAAGCAATCATGCATAAAAGAGATCAAAGAAACTCAAATACTTTCATGGATATAAAAAGATAGATCTGAACATAAACTCGAAGTTCATCGGATCCCAACAAACACGCAAAAGAGTTACATCATATGGATCTCCAAGAGACCAATGTATTGAGAATCAAGAGAGAGAGAGAGATGAAGCCATCTAGCTACTAACTACGAACCCGAAGGTCTACAAAGAACTACCCACGCATCATTGGAGAGGCACCAATGGAGGTGGTGAACCCCATCCGAGATGGTGTCTAGATTGGATCTTGTGGTTCTGGACTATGCGGCGGCTGGATGAATATTTTTTTCGAGTCCCCTAGGGTTCTGGAAATATTGGGGTATTTATAGATCAAAGAGGCGGTCCTGGGGGCACCCGAGGTGAGCACAACCCACCAGGGCACGCCTGGGCCTCCTGGCGCGCCCTCGTGGGTTGTCCCCTCCTCGGGACTCCCCCAAGGTGCAACCAGAGCCCAACATGTTCCTTCTGGGCCATAAAAAATCTCTGTAAAGTTTCGTGGCATTTGGACTCCGTCTGTTATTGATTTTCTGTGATTTAAACATGGAAAAAATAGGAACTGACACTTCGCACTGTGTTAATAGGTTAGTACCAAAAAATGATTATAAAACATCCAAGATTGATAATATAATAGCATGGAACAATCAAAAATTATGGATATGTTGGAGACGTATCAGCATCCCCAAGCTTAACTCCTACTCATCCTCGAGTAGGTATGTGATAAAAATAGAATTTTTTATGTGGAATGCTGCCTATCATGTCATATCATATTTGTTTCTTTATAGCATGGACATTTGGACTTTTATATTCTTCAAAGCAATAGTCTAGTTTTCACATGATAATTTAGATACTCTAGCATATCAACAAGCAATCATGTCTTTCAAAATATCAACACTAAAATAAGCTACCCCTACCCATCATGCTCAAACATTGATCCATTCATGAAACACACTCGAATATTAGCTACACCCAATACTTAAGTATGATCATATTGCCTCCTAGTTGGTGCTTTTATAAGAGAAGATGGAGACTCAAATTCAAAAATAAAATTGCATAAAGTAAAAGAAAGGCCCTTCGCAGAGGGAAGTAGGGATTTGTAGAGGTACCAGAGCTCAAAGCGAAAAACTTAGAGATAAAAACATTTTGAGAGGTGTATCCATCCCACAAACGAAAATGACTTAGAGTTCCCAATACTTTTGACGCATATATATATCATAGGCGGTTCCCAAACAGAAAATAAAGTTTATTCCTTTTTCCACCATAACTTTCACTTTCCATGGCTAGCCGTATCCACGGTTGCCCTCCATACCAACACTTCCCAAGGTATTTACTATTTGACAACATAATGTAAATTCAATTATTTTTTTGCATTTCGGGATTGGGCATCCCTAATACCTTTGCCTTACTCTCGTGCAATGACGAGTGAATAAACACTCATCTTGAGAATAACACATCTAGCATGGAAAATATTTGCCACCCCTCACCGCTCGGCGAGTGACACAAACACACAAAAGAGAAGTTTATTTTGAAAATTAGAGATGGCACATGCAAATTTGCTTAGAACGGCAAAAGAATACCGCATATAGGTAGATATTGTGGACTCATGTGGCAAAACTGGGTTAAAGGATTTTGGATGCACAAGTAGTGATCATACATAGTGCAAAGTGAAGGCTAGCAAAAGATTTGGAAGCAACCAACTAAGAAACAAATAATCTCATAAGCAAGCTTTAAGCATAAATAACACCGAATAATGCACCACAAGTAGGATATAATTTCATTGCATGACTATTGACTTTCGTACTTGCATAGGGAATCACAAATGTTAACACCAATATTCTTACTAAATCATAATTACTCATCAACTTAACTCACATATCACATCATCATATCTCAAAATTTTCACTAAGAATCAAGTTTATTTTGTCCAATGATCTTCATGAAAGTTTTTATTATATCCTTCTTGGATATCTATCACTTTGGGACTAATTTTCATGTGTTGCTTTTGACAAGCTCCAACAAATATAAGTGAAGATCATGAGCATAATATATTTTTCTTTCTCTCAAATTAATTTAAGTGAAGAAAGAGAGAATTTCTTGAAAATTTTACTAACTCTCAAATAAATCTAAGTGAATCAAGAGAGCATCTCTTCAAAATACTAAAGCACACCGTGCTAAAAAAATATAAGTGAAGCACTAGAGCAAGTCCATTGCTCATAAAAATTTAAGTGAAGCATAGAGAGCAATTCTAACAAGTCATGACATAATTTTGGCTCTCTCAAATAGGTGTGTCCATCAAGGATTGATGACTTAAAACACAAAATAAAACAAGCAAAGACTCATATCAAATAAGACGCTCCAAGCAAAACACATATCATGTGACGAATAAAAATATAGTTTCAGGTAAAATACCGATGATAGTTGGAAGAAAGCGGGGATGCCACTCGGGGGCATCCCCAAGCTTAGTTGGTTGCTCTTTTTTGGATAATAGCTTGGGATGTCGGGGCATCTCCAAGCTTAGGTTCTTCCATCCTTCCTTCATCCATCGTAAGATAACCCAAAACTTGAAAACTTCAATCACACAACACTCAACAAAACCTTCATGAGATCCGTTAGTATAGGAATAATAAATCACTACTATAAGTGTTGTATCGAACCATAGAGCCATCAAAATAAGCACACAACACAAAGGAAACAGTATCTATCAAGACAGAATAGTCTGTAGCAATCTGACTATTTCGAATACTTCTGTGACTCCAACAATTCTGACAAATTAGGACGACCACAGAAATTTGTATATTGATCTAATGCAAGTGGAATGGGTATTTTATCACTCTCTGGTAAAAAACAAAAATTTATTTCATCAGCGTAAAATTTTCTATTTTTTCAGCAAGATCAAACAACTATCACCCAAGAAGATCCTAAAGGGTTTACTTGGGACAAACACTAATTAAAACATAAAAAACACAATCATAATAGTAGCATAAATGTGTTAACACACAAAAACAGGAAGCAAAAACAAAATTTATTCATTGGGTTGCCTCCCAACAAGCGCTATAGTTTTGCGCCCTTAGCTAGGCATAAGACAAGGATATAAGTTTTGTCATCCTTGTCCAACTCTTCAATCAAACACTTAGGATCCTTCACAGATTTAGCATAAAGATTTTCAATAACAATACTCCTAGGAATACATTCAAAGATTTCATTCTTTCAAGAAGGATCTCTTAGCACTTCAACAAAATCCGGGTGAACACTAATCATCTTAAGATCTCCATTATTACCATTACTAGAAGTTGCACCCTTTTTCTTGGATCTACCCCTTCTTACGGGAGTTTTCTCGATAGGGTTAGCGGAAGCAAAAGCCGTGCTTAGATTAATAAAGATTTCTTTTAATTTATCAATCTGAGACGGACTTTCTTCTATTCTTTCATGGATTAAGGTACCCATATCTTTTAACAACATAAGAATATCTCCCACTTTTGACCCAATATTGGCAGAAAAATTATGAATATTTTTATCTATAATTTCCATATGATCTTTGGTGGGCATTTTCTTTTCAAGAACATCTAATCTTTCCATAACATACTCAAGAGTCAAAGTTGTTTTATTAATCATGAGAGGTGGTGATCCCACTAAATTTCCCATACATTAAAGGCATCAAAAGAAGGACACATCAAGGAATTTCCACTGGTAATCATATCAAGGACGAATCTATACCAATTGGTGATGCCAACATGAAAACAACAAAGAAGAACAATGGTAGATTGCTTACGGGTAGATCTATTATGAGCATTGCAAATCCTATACCAAGAATCTTTTATATTTTATCCTCCCCTTTGTTTAAAGTTGAGAACCTCGTTCTTGGGAGTACAAGTGATAGAGGAAGAACTATCCATAATAACGGCAAACAAGGTTGCACACAAAAATACATCCGGCAAGAAACTGTGAACAAAAAAGAGAGGCGAATAAAACGACAATTTTTATTGAAGTGGGTGAGATGAAAACAAGCACTACTAGGAAAACGGCTATAGATGAAATGGACACTAATGGCGCACCACGTGTGTGGTGCGCCATTAGAATATAGCAATGGCGCACCACATACAGGTACGCCATGAGTAATATATTACTAATGGCGCACCTGGTGTGCGGTGCGCCATTAGAAGTTTTGAAAAAAAACAAAATTTGTTACTAATGGCGCACCGTGGGTGTGGTGCGCCATTACTAGTTGACATAGTAATGGCGCACCAC
>NC_041388.1:190921433-190958440 GCF_002162155.2 Triticum dicoccoides
GTGCGCCACTACTAGTTTTTAACTAGTAATGGCGCACTGTCCACTGGTGTGCCATTACTAAGTTTTTTTCAAAAAAAATTTCAAAAAAAATTCAAATTTTTTTATATTTTTTTTTCAAAACTAGTAATGGCGCACCATGGGTGTGGTGCGCCATTACTAGTTTAACTACTAATGGCGCACCACCCCACGGTGCGCCATTACTAGTTTGCCCGCCTTCCACCGAATGCACCCCCCCCCGTGGACCGCCTTTTAAGTTAAAAAAAATAAAAAAAATGATAAAAATGTCAAAAAAATAAAAGAAAATAAGTTTGCCATGTGATATGTGGTCTAGTTGTCGGGAAAATTTACAAATATAAATTTCGACTTTATTTGCAAAATCTCTCTGGAAATTTGTAAAATGGGCATAACTTTTGCATACGAACTCGGATTAAAAAGTTTTATATATGAAAAATCATCTACTCGAAAAGTTACATCCGAATTTAACCGGGGAAACCCCGTTAATCATTTTCAAAATCCCCAAAAACCTAACACAAAAAAAGTTACGAGGCTTTCAAGATCTAGAGGCAAAAAATTCAAAAAAATGGTTTTGAAAAAAAAATTAATTTTTTTTCAAAAAATGATACGTAATATGACCGGGAAGTTTGAAATATTTTTCAAAATTTCATCATAGTCATGAACAAAGTCCTAGACATCAACAAGGTATAATAGGATTGATATGCTAGATATATCAACAAGTGCCTGTGAAGTGAGCTGTTGCTGGGGTTTGATAGAACTCTAAAGTGAAGCGTGCTTGGGCTGGAGTACTGTGAGGATGGGTGACCTTTTGGGAAGTTTGACCACGGAGTGCGATTTGACCCGAGATTAAGACATAATGACCTGTGATTAAGAAAAAACAAAAAAAAATGAAATTTTTTGAAAAAAATTAAAAAAAATCTGAAATTTTTTTTTTGAAAAAAATTGTTACTAATGGCTCACTTCTATGTGGTGCGCCATTAGTATACCAGATACTAATGGCGCACCGTGGGCCACACTAATGGCGCACCGTGGGCCATACTAATGGCGCACCAGTGGTGCGCCATTAGAATACCAGATTCTAATGGCACACCACAGGTGCGCCATTAGAAAAAAATTCTAATGGCGTGATGCTAGTGGCGCACCAGTAGTGCGCCATTAGTAGCGAAAATAGGTGTGCCACTAGCAGCCCTTTTTCTAGTAGTGAAGAGGCAAATGTCAAATTATGTAAATTTCAAGGAGATGCAATTTGTGATTAGGAACATGGTATATGTTGAAGATCCTCCCTGGCAAGGGTGACAGAAATTCCTTTTGATGTCGCTTGAAGCTACGTTGGTATTTCCCCAAAGAGGAAGGGATGATGCAACACAACGGCGGTAGGTATTTCCCTTAGATATGAAACCAAGGTTATCGAACCAGTAGGAGAAACATGCAACACAAAGTAAAGAACCCCTGCACACAGATAACAAATCCTCGCAACGTGTTAAAGGGGTTGTCAATCCCTTTTCGGTAACGGTGGCAGAAATTGGCAAACGGACGTGAGAGAGTTGTAAATATTGATAGATCAAATGCCAAATAACATAAATTGCAGCAAGGTATTTTTGCATTTTTGGTTTAATATATCTGAAAATAAAAGGCCAATAAAATAAATCGCAAAGGCAAATAATATGAGAAAGAGACCTGGGGGCCGTAGGTTTCACTAGTAGCTTCTCTCGAGAAAAATAACAAACCGGTGGGTGAACAAATTACTGTTGGGCAATTGATAGAGCTTAAAATAATTATGACAATATACAGGCAAAGATCATTATATAGGCATCACGTCCAAGATGAGTAGACCGACTCATGCCTGCATCTACTACTATTACTCCACACATCGACCGTTGTCCAGCATGCATCTAGTGTATTAAGTTCATGGAGAAACGGAGTAATGCAATAAGAACGATGACATGATGTAGACAAGATCTATCTATGTAGAGATAGACACCATCATTTTATCCTTAGTAGCAACGATACATACGTGTCGGTTCCCCTTCTGTCACTGGGATCAAGCACCGTAAGATCGAACCAAATACAAAGCACATCTTCCCATTGCAAGATAAATAGATCAAGTTGGCCAAACAAAACCCGAATATCAGTGAAGAAATATGAGGCTATAAGCAATCATGCATAAAAGAGATCAAAGAAACTCAAATACTTTCATGGATATAAAAAGATAGATCCGATCATAAACTCGAAGTTCATCGGATCCCAACAAACACACCGCAAAAGAGTTACATCATATGGATCTCCAAGAGACCATTGTATTGAGAATCAAGAGAGAGAGAGATGAAGCCATCTAGCTACTAACTACGGACCCGAAGGTCTACAAAGAACTACTCATGCATCATCAGAGAGGCACCAATGGAGGTGGTGAACCCCATCCGAGATGGTGTCTAGAATGGATCTGGTGGTTCTGGACTCTGTGACAGCTGGATGAATATTCCGTCGACTCCCCTAGGGTTCTAGAGATACTAGGCTATTTATAGAGCAAAGAGGCGGTCCGGGGGCACCCAAGGTGGGCAAAACTCACCAGGGCGCGCCTGGGCCTCTTGGCGCGCCTTGGTGGGTTGTCCCCTCCTCGGGACTCCCCCTAGGTGCAACCAGGGCCCAACATGTTCCTTCTGATCCATAAAAAATCTCCGTAAAGTTTCGTGGCATTTGGACTCCGTCTGATGTTGATTTTCTATGATGTAAAAAACACGGAAAAATTCGGAACTGGCACTTGGCACTATGTCGATAGGTTAGTACCAAAAAATGATATAATATGATTATAAAACATCAAAGATTGATAATATAACAGCATGGAACAATCAAAAATTATGGATACGTTGGAGACGTATCAGCATCCCCAAGCTTAACTCCTACTTGTCCTCGAGTAGGTAAGTGATAAAAATAGAATTTTTGATGTGGATTGATGCCTACCATGTCATATCATATTTCTTTCTTTATAGCATGGACATTTGTACTTTTATATTGTTCAAAGCAATAGTCTAGTTTTGACATGGTAATTTAGATACTCAAGCATATCAACAAGCAACCATGTCTTTCAAAATATCAACACTAAAATAAGCTATCCCTAGCCCATCATGCTCAAAAATTGATCCATTCATGAAACACTCCCGAATATTAGCTACACCCAATACTTAAGTACGATCATATTGCCTCCTAGTTGGTGCTTTTATAAGAGAAGATGGAGACTCAAATTCAAATATAAAAATTGCATAACGTAAAAGAAAGGCCCTTCGCAGAGGGAAGTAGGGATTTGTAGAGGTGCCAGAGCTCGAAGCGAAAAACTTAGAGATAAAAACATTTTGAGAGGTGTATCCATCCCACCAGTGAAAACGACTTAGAGTTCCCAATAATTTAAGTGAAGCAAGAGAGAATTTCTTGAAAATTTTACTAACTCTCAAATAAATCTAAGTGAAGCAAGAGAGAATTTGTTCAAAAATACTAAAGCACACCGTGCACAAAAAAATTATAAGTGAAGCACTAGAGCAAGTCCATTGCTCCTAAAAATTTAAGTGAAGCATAGAGAGCAATTCTAACAAGTGATGGCATAATTTTGGCTCTCTCAAATAGGTGTGTCCAGAAAGGATTGATGACTTAAAAAATAAAACAAGCAAAGACTCATATCAAACAAGACGCTCCAAGCAAAACACATATCATGTGACGAATAAAAATATAGTTTTAAGTAAAATACTGATAATCGTTGGAAGAAAGCGGGGATGCCACTCGGCGGCATGCCCAAGCTTAGTTGGTTGCTCATTTTTGGATAATAGCTTGGGATGCCGGGGCATCCCCAAGATTAGTCTCTTCCATCCTTCCTTCATCCATCGTAAGATCACCCAAAACTTGAAAACTTCAATCACACAAAACTCAACAAAACCTTCGTGAGATCCGTTAGTATAAGAATAATAAATCACTACTATAAGTGTTGTATGAAACCAATTCATATTTTGTTCTTGTATTATATCTACTGTATTCCAACTTTTCTATGGCAAAAACTCATCAAACAAAACCATAGAGCCATCAAAATAAGCACACAATACAAAGAAAACAGAATCTGTCAAAACAGAACAGTCTGTAGCAATCTGACTATTTCGAATACTTCTATAACACCAAAAAATTATTAAAAATTAGGAAGACTTGATTAATTTGTATATTGATCAACTACAAGTGGAATGGGTATTTTATCGCTCTTTCGTAAAGAAATGAAAATTTATTTCGTGAGCGTAAAAGTTTCTATTTTTTCAGCAAGATCAAACAACTATCACGCAAGAAGATCCTAAAGGCTTTACTTCGAACAAACACTAATTAAAAAATAAAAAACACAATCATAATTGTTAACACATGAAAATAGGAAGCAAAAATCAAAAACAAAATTTATTCATTGGGTTGCCTCCCAACAAGCGCTATAGTTTTACGCCCTTAGCTAGGCATAAGACAAGGATCTAAGTTTTGTCATCCTAGTCCAACTCTTCAATCAAACACTTAGGATCCTTTAGAGAATTAGCATAAAGATATTCAATAACAATACTCCTAGGAATAAATTCAAAGATTTCATTCTTGCAAGAAGGATCTCTTATCACTTCAACAAACCGGGGGAACACTAATCATCTTAAGATCTCCATTATTACTATTACTAGAAGTTGCACCCTTGTTCTTTGATCTACCCCTCCTTACGGAAGTTTTCTCGATAGGGTTAGCGGAAGCAAAAGCCGTGCTTAGATTACTAAAGATTTCTTCTAATTTATCAATCTGAGACGGACTTTCTTCTATTCTTTCATGGATTAAGGTACCCTTATCTTTATCAACTTAAGAATATCTCCCACTTTTGACCCAATATTGGTAGAAAAATTATGGATCTTTTTATCTATAATTTCCATAGGATCTTCCGTTGGCAATCTCATTTCAATAGCATCTAATCTTTCCATAACATGCTCAAGATTCAAAGTTGTTTCGTTATCATGAGATGTGGTGATCCCACTAAATTTCCCATAGCATTAAAGGCATCAAGAGAAGGACACATCAAGAAATTTCCACCGGTAATCGTATGAAGGACGAATCTATACCAAGTGGTGATGCCAACATAAAAACAATGAAGGAGAACAATGGTAGATTGCTTACGGATAGATCTATTATGAGCATTGCAAATCCTATACCAAGCATCTTTTAAATTTTCTCATCCCCTTTGTTTAAAGTTGAGAACCTCATTCTCGGGAGTGCAAGCGATAGAGGAAGAACTATCCATAATAACGGCAAACAAGGTTGCACATAAAAACATATCCGGCAAGAAAACGGCGAACGGAAAAGAGATGCGAATTAAACGGAAAATTTTTGTGAAGTGTGGGGGAGGAAAATGAGAGGCAAATGGCAAATAATGTAAATTGCGAGGAGATTCGATTTTGATTAGGAACCTGTTATATGTTGAAAATCCTCCCCAGCAACGGCGCCAGAAATTCCATTTGATGTCGCTTGAAGCTACGTCAATATTTCCCCAAAGAGGAAGGGATGATGCAGCACAGCAGCGATATGTATTTCCCTCAGATATGAAACCAAGGTTATCGAACCAGTAGGAGAACCAAGCAACACAACTTAAACAGCCCCTGCATACATATAACAAATCCTCGCAACCCACGTGTTAAAGGGGTTGTCAATCCCATTCGGGTAATGGTGCCAGAAATTGGCAAACGAACGTGATAGAGTTCTAAATATTGATAGATCGAATGCCAAGTAAAATAAATTGCAGCAAGGTATTTTTGGATTTTTGGTTTAATAGATCTGAAAATAAAAGGCAAATAAAATAGACCGCAAAAGAAAATAATATGAGAAAGAGACCCGGGGACCGTATGTTTTACTAGTGGCTTCTCTCGAGAAAAATAGCAAAGCAGTGGGTGAACAAATTACTGTTGGGCAATTGATAGAACTTCAAATAATTATGACGATATCCAGGCAATGATCATTATATAGGCATCACGTCCAAGATTAGTAGACCGACTCCTTCCTGCATCTACTACTATTACTCCACACATCGACCGCTATCCAGCATGGATCTAGTCTATTAAGTTCATGGAGAAACAGAGTAATGCATTAAGAACAACGACATGATTTAGACAAGATCTATCTATGTAGAGATAGACCCCATCATTTTATCCTTAGTAGCAACGATACATATGTGTCGGTTCCCCTTCTGTCACTGGGATCAAGCACCGTAAGATCGAACCCACTACAAAGCACGTCTTCCCATCAAAAGATAAAGAGATCAAGTTGGCCAAACAAAACCCGAATATCGGAGAAGAAATACGAGGCTATAAGCAATCATGCATAAAAGAGATCAAAGAAACTCAAATACATTCATGGATATAAAAAGATAGATCTGATCATAAACTCGAAGTTCATCGAACACAACAAACACACCACAAAAGAGTTACATCATATGGATCTCAAAGAGACGATTGTATTGAGAATCAAGAGAGAGAGAGAGAGAGATGAAGCCATCTAGCTACTAACTACAAACCTGAAGGTCTACAAAGAACTACGCACGCATCATTGGAGAGGCACCAATGGAGGTGGTGAACCCCATCCGAGATGGTGTCTAGATTGGATCCGGTGGTTCTAAACTCTGCGGCGGCTGGATAAATATTTCGTCAACTCCCCTAGGGTTCTAGAAATATTGGGGTATTTATAGAGCAAAGAGGTGGTCCGAGGGGCACCTGAGGTGGGCACAACCCACCGGGGCGCGCCTGGGCCTCCTGGCGCGCCCTGGTGGGTTGTCCCCTCCTCGGGACTCCCCAAGGTGCAACCAGGGTACAACATGTTCCTTATGGTCCATAAAAAATCTCCGTAAAGTTCCATGGCATTTGCACTCCATCTGATATTAATTTTCCGCGATGTAAAACCCACGGAAAAAAACAGGAACTCGCACTTGGCACTATGTCAATAGGTTAGTACCAAAAATGATATAAAATGACTATAAAATGATCATGAAACATCCAAGATTGATAATATAACAGCATGGAACAATCACAAATTATGGATACGTTGGAGACGTATCACAACGGTGCTAGAAATTCTTCCTGCTACTTCTTGAGCTTGCGTTGGTTTTTACCTTGAAGAGGAAAGGGTGATGCAGCAAAGTAGAGTAAGTATTTCCCTCAGTTTTGAGAACCAAGGTATCAATCTAGTAGGAGACAACGAACAAGTCACCAACTACCTGCACAAACAAACACCAACTCGCACCCAACGCGATAAAGGGGTTGTCAATTGAAAGTGCAACTATCCCTGGGTGGTTTTGGTAATTCCTAACAACATATAGCTCATTGAACTAATGCTATTTTAAGATAAATATTTCAGAAAGCTCAATGATTGGCATGGCATGGATTAAAAAGTGGACCCCTCAAAATGCTAAGGACAAAAGCTTGGCTCAAGCTCAAAGCACAAGACTCTACATTTTACTTTTAGTGATCCAAGATCACATTGAGTCCATAGGAAAAGCCAATACTATTAAAAGGGGGTGAGGTGTTGCTTAATGAGTTACTTGCTCAAAATGCTTAGTGATATGCTCCAAAAACCCTCAACTACTTTCTCATGTCCACATATGTCCCAAACCAATAGTCAAACTCAGCCCCACCAAAATCTTCTATCCGGCGCCATCGAGTTCACTTGACATAGCCACTGCCACAAACCCTAGTCACTTCGGTCTCACCGATAGGGATCTCGGTCTCACCGAGATGGGATTGCAACCTCTTTGTTTCCCTTCGTAACGTTTCGGTCTAACCAAGATGAGCGAATTGGTCCCACCGAGTTTGCCTGACCAACTCTCTGTTTGTCTATTACCAAAATCAGTCCCACCGAGTTTGTGTAATCGGTCTTACTGAGATTACGTTATGCCCTAACCCTAATGGAATCGGTCCCACCGAATTGGCATGCCGGTCCCACCGAAAATCATAACGTTCACATTTTGAACTAAATCGGTATGACCGAGTTTTATAATTCAGTCAAACTGAGTTTTGTGATTTGTGCGTAATGGTTAGATCTTGTGTGGAGGCTATATATACCCCTCCACCCACTCTTCATTCGTCGAGAGAGCCATCAGAACATACCTACACTTCCAACATATATTTTCTGAGAGAGAACCACCTACACTTGTGTTGAGGTCAAGATATTCCATTCCAACCACATAAACCTTGATCTCTAGCCTTCCCCAAGTTGCTTTCCACTCAAATCATCTTTCTACCAAATCCAATCTTATGAGAGAGAGTTGAGTGTTGGGGAGACTATCATTTGAAGCACAAGAGCAAGGAGTTCATCATCAACATACCATCTATTACCTTTTGGAGAGTGGTGTCTCCTAGATTGGTTAGGTGTCACTTGGGAGCCTCCGTCGAGATTATGGAGTTGAACCAAGGAGATTGTACGGGCAAGGAGATCACCTACTTCGTGAAGATCTACCCTAGTGAGGCAAGTCCTTGGTGGGCGATGGCCATGGTGGGATAGACAAGGTTGCTTCTTCCTGGACCCTTCGTGGGTGGATCCCTCCATGGACTCGCGCAACCGTTACCCCTCGTGGGCTGAAGTTTCCATCAACGTGGATGCACGATAGCACCACCTATCGGAACCACGCCAAAAACTCTGTGTCTACATTGCGTTTGCTCCCTCAAAACTCCTCCATTTTACCTTCATATGCAATTGTTTTACATTCCGCTGCTATACTCTTAGAATTGCATGTGTAGGTTGATTAAATGATTTATGCTAAGTTGCTAAAATCTGCCAAGACTTAAAATTGGGAAAAGGCTAGATTTCTATTTGGTCAAGTAGTCTAATCACCCCCCCTCTAGACATACTTTCGATCCTACATCAATCCCTTCACGGTTATTTCCAAAGTGAGATCTAATAGAGATGGATAAATGGTAAAGTAATATTTTTGGTATTTTGGCATTTATAGATCGGAAAGTAAAAGATTGCAAAGGAATTAAGATAGGAAACTAAAATTGTAGATCGGAAAGCTATGATGGAAAGTAGACCAGGGGGGCATAGGTTTCACTAGAGGCTTCTCTCAAGATAGAAAATATTACGGTGGGTGAACAAATTACTGCCGAGCAATTGATAGATAAGCGCAAAGTTATGAAGACATATAAGGCAATGATCATGAACATAGGCATCACGTCCGTGTCAAGTAGACCGACTCCTGCCTGCATCTACTACTATTACTCCAGACATCGACCGACTCCTGCTTGCATCTAGAGTATTAAGTTCATAAGAACAGAGCAACGCTTTAAGTAAGATGACATGATGTAGCGGGATAAACTCAAGCAATAAGATGAAAACCCCATCTTGTTATCCTCGATGGAAACAATACAATATGTGTCGGTTCCCCTTCTGTCACTAGGATCGAGCACCGCAAGATTAAACCCAAAGCTAAGCACTTCTCCCATTGTAAGAAACCAATCTAGTTGGCCAAACCAAATCGATAGTTCGAAGAGACTTGCAAAGATATCAAATCACGCATATAAGAATTTGGAGGAGAATCAAATAATATTCCTAGATAAGCTGACCATGAATCCACAATTCATCGGATCTCAGCAAACACAATGCAAAAAGGTATTACAAAAGGAAATATGCCCTAGAGGCAATAATAAAGTTGTTATTTATATTTCCTTACATCATGATAAATGTTTATTATTCATGCTCGTTAATCAAAGATGGTTAAGTTTCCCAGCCATGGACAAGAGTTGTCATTTGATGAACGGGATCACATCATTAGAGAATGATGTGATTGACTTGACCCATCCATTAGCTTAGCACTATGATCGTTTAGTTTATTGCTATTGCTTTCTCCATAACTTATACATGTTCCTATGACTATGAGATTATGCAACTCCTGAATACCGGAGGAATAGGAAAGGAGGGGCAAACCTACTTGGAGTAGGATTGGCCCCCCTTGGGCGCGCCTCCTCCTGGACCGGCCCTCTCCTCATCCCCCTTTATATACAGGGGAGGGAGCACCCCATGAACACACAAGTTAACAATTGTTTTAGCCGTGTGCGTTGCCCCCTTATAGAAACACACCTCGGTCAAATCGTCGTAGTGCTTAGGCGAAGCCCTACGCCGGTAAATTCATCATCACCGTCACCACACCATCGTGCTGACGAAACTCTCCCTCGGCCTCAGCTGGATCAAGAGTTCGAGGGACGCGACCGAGCTGAACATGTGTAGATCACGGAGGTGTCGTACGTTCGGTACTTGATCGGTTGGATCACGAAGACGTTCGACTACATCAACCGCGTTGCTCAACGCTTCTACTTTTGGTCTACGAGGGTACGTAGACACACTCTCCTCTCCGCTGCTATGCATCTCCTAGATAGATCTTGCATGATCGTAGGAATTTTTTTGAAATACTACGTTCCCCAACAGTGGTATTAGAGCCAGGTCTATGCGTAGATGTTATATGCACGAGTAGAACACAAAGGAGTTGTGGGTGTGGGTATATACATAATTCTTGCCGTCACTAGTTGATTCTTGATTCAGCGGTATTGTTGGATGAAGCGGCTCGGACCGACATTACGCGTTCTCTTACGCGAGACTGGTTCTACCGACGTGCTTCACACACAGGTGGCTGGTGGGTGTCAGTTTCTCCAACTTTAGTTGAATCGGATTCAATGAACAGGGTTCTTTCTGAAGATTAAAAAGCAATCACTATACCACGTTGTGGTTGTTGATGCGTAGGTAAGAACAGTTCTTGCTAGAAGTCCGTAGAAGCCACGTAAAACTTGCAATAACAAAGTAGAGGACGTCTAACTTGTTTTTGCACGGCATGTTGTGATGTGATATGGTCAAGATGTGATGATATATGAATTGTTGTATAACATGATCATGTTTTGTTAAAGTTATCGGCAACTGGCAGGTGCCTTATGGTTATCTCTTTATTGCATAAGATGCAAGCACCATATAATTGCTTTACTTTATCGCTATGCGATAGCAATAGTTACAAAAGCAATAGTTGGCGAGAGGACCATGTGACAACGCATTGATAAAGATCAAGATGATGCAGATCATGGTGTCATCACTACAAAAAAATACACTTCCGTGATGATACGTGTTTGTCACAGTAGGTCATGTTTTCTGTCATGCATGTACATCCATGAAAATTTTATGACAGAATCAAGATAGTCATACATGTGCTATCGTAGAAGTGTTCCATGACATTACCAAAATTATCATCACGGAAGTGTCCACTTCTGTCGTGGTTTTGTCATGGCAGATGTCCTTGTGAAAGGACTTAATTGTGGAGCCATCACGACGTGTTAGCTTAAAGGAGTTAAAGCGGACAAGGGACGCAAGAGTTATACTGGTTCGGCCCCTTTCGATGAAGGTAAAATCCTACATCCAGTTGTGATGGTATTGATTGGGTTTCGATGACCAGGGAGCGAATCCGCTTTGCCTGGCTCCCGAGTTCTTGTGTGTCGTCCCTAAAACACCGCCGGGTCGCCCCTTATATACATAGGTCGACGCCCGTCGGTTTACAGAGTCCCGAGGCCGGATCATCAACGTGTCCAGCTCGGTCTCTATTCCTTCTATCTTACAATACAAGTTACATAACAATGTCGGTTTATGTCTTACACACCTTAACCCGCCTTTGGGCCTTGGGCCTTCATGAAGCGCCACCATCCTTTGTCTTCCTGGGCTTCAAATAAGTAATCATCATAGAGATAACCCGGCCGCTCCTGGCCGGTTTATGTCCAATAGTACTATCCCCAACATTAGGCCGCAGATTGATTTGAACCTGTTCATGTCAATCTTCAACACTAAGAAAATTCCTCCCTTTGCACTTCTGCATGGATCTTGTAAACTTTCGTGACGTCATCCTCCAGATTTGTAGTAAACCACTGTGACGTCATCTGTTCATTAAACCCGAAGATACCCTTTATTAATGAGCATCCAATAATCGAGGCGACAACCTCATTATATATCCATTTTTTCGGCTCCTTGATTCCCGGACCTATCCTTATCTCTTTGTCCTTATAAATAGGGCGGAGGATCCCCTTCCTTTTCTTTCCATTGCCTTTCCATATCTTCTTCCTCCTCGTGACGCCCCTTCACCCGAGCATCGCCGCCGTCATCGAGCTTTGCCTCTACCTCACCGCCAGCCGCTGCATCAACCTGATCGCACCAGAGAGACGCGGCGCACCTCCGCTGCTTCAACAGATGCAGTAAGTCCTTCCCTCTTTCCTATGTAGATCCACTTAGGGTTCATATAGGTTCATGGCGCTCTCCTCTTGTTCTTCGTCAGTCCATAGACAGTAGTCCTCAAGCTTGACGCCTTCCGTACAGTAGCTATGGTAATCCTTATCTCGGCTATCAAACCAAGCCTTATACGCATAAGAACTTGATCTGGACCTTTTGTGAACTGCTTCAGGACTAACTTTTTTAGGTCTAAGTCTTTTTTCTTTTCCTGACTTGTGGTAGATCCAAAATACAAATGTGATTTTATGAAACATGTTTTTCCTCACTTAGTCATTTTTGCCTTAGATCTGTATCTTCCTTATCTGCGTAGGCGGTTTATCCTTGTAGAAAGTAATCTGTCATATGCCATTAGTCCCCTTGTAAACCGCTCGTTGCTTTACCATTTATAACTACATCAGCCTCCGGATTAAAAATTTTACATGCTTGAATTCATTTTTATTAACCTGTTGCACTTCATGTGTTGTCATTCATGAATCATAAATCGACCATAATCTTTTCCAGCTCTTCACTTGCAATGGCCAAACAATTCTATTCCTGTAACGGGGTCCCTTCCCGGGTTACTGAGGAGCAGCTGGATGGATGTGTCAAAATTGGCACCTTACCAAAGAAGAGTGAAATCCAGTGGCGAGTTCCCAGTCCAGAAAACCCTCCTACCCCTAGAGATGGCGAAGTAGTAGTGTTTGCTGATCACATGGGTCGTGGTTTTAAACCGCCTGGATCCAAGTTTTCCCGTGATGTACTTGCCAGCTTTCAGATCCACCCAAAAGATATTGGACCCAACTCTGTATCCAATATCTGCAACTTTCAGGTGTTTTGTGAAGCCTATCTACAAGAAGAACCGACTGTCGAGTTGTTCCGGGATTTCTTCCACTTCAACCGTCACGCTAAACTTCACAATCACCCAAAGGATTGGAATCGGACTTGGTTCTATTGTAAGGATATTTCTCCTGAAGATGAGAACCCTCTTTCGGGTTACCGTGCTCACCGGCTTACCAACACACATCAACTTCCGCAACGACTAACTGCCAAGGAACGGGCCTCGTATGCACCACAACTCACCAAGCTTAGAGCTTTCATGGCTAACGGTTTGACAGGTGTGGACTTTGTTCGTTGCTGGCTATCCTAGAGTATCTTTCCGTTAAGTCGCCGCTCCGGTTTAATGTGCGAGTATACTGGTGACTTAAAAGACTCTCAGCGTCATATTGACATTCAGCTAACAGATGATGAAGTTACTGAGTCTGTCAAGAGAATGCTAAACGAACCGGAAGCTGTCTGTAGCAAGACCGGGCTAAGTCCCTTTTACACACGGAACAAACCACCCGTTGTAGGAATTGTTTTGCTTCCGCTTTATATCTAATATTATTGAACTGTGTAACTTTTAATACCCTCTACCCAACTTTTAAACAGGGTGATGACCCGTTCTAGAAAAAGAAACCACAGGAGAAAATGGTTAAGGCTCCTCGTCTTAAAACGAAGGCTGTCCAGAGACCTGCTAAGAGGAAGGCAACTGAACCAATCGATTTAGATCTTTATGACGACCTTGATGAACCGGACGTAGAGGTAGAACTTGATTCTCTTGGTTCATTTTTCATACACCTCATTGTCAATGATATTTATCACGATGACGCCAAGGGCAGCCAAGCTGACGACGCAGAGGTAACTATCCTTTCCTCTGGTTCAGACCCTCTGCCAACACAAAAATCCGTCAAGCAATCCGAAAAGTAAGATTTTCTCACCCCCTAGCTTACATGGACCCAAACTTTCTTTTGAAGAAGCAGCAACACGAAGCTCGCCGCACAACCCGACATAGCGGCCAAGTAATCACTTCAACCGGTCTGCCAAATACTCCGATTCGGAAGCGCCAATCCAAGGTCTCGAATACTTCCAATACTTCTTACCCCAAGGTGGGTTATTTCTAACAGCCTCTTAATCCATCCGGTTTGAATTATCAGGGAACGCCACCTTCATCATCCGGTGAGTCAACTGCCACACAACTTCCACCCCTCAAGACCGTCCCTGGGTAAGTGCCTTAAGCTTTCTCTTTTTGACGCTTTATACTTATGTGCTATACTGATATGTATATCTTTCTCTGTCAGAGCCAAGGCCAGACCCAATAAGAAGGGTCGTGTAGATAAACCGTCTGATGACCATGTGATTGTTGAAACAAAGACAATTCCAGAACCGGAGAAAGCAAATGCTGACGCCACGCTTGACGACCTGCCACCCCCAGATCATGTCTTTACTGAACAAGTAGAAGTTGATACAGCAGTGCAGGCTGATAAATCGGCAATTCCAGTCCATACTGATGATGGACCATCTAGTCCGGTTAAGGCTACTGATATTCCACCAACTCTAGTAAAGGCTGCTGGTGACAAGGAAGATGAGGTTATCATTACTGGCGTTGGCCACACCTCCCCTGGCCATCCTATTGCATTAGCAAAACATAGCGCCAAAGAAGAATGTTCTGCCATGGAGAAAGGAAAATGGATCACCGATTTATCAAGCTATGCCCACCTTAACGCCCAGGAGCTCCATTTTGGTTTTTTAAACCGCCTGTACACAAACCATGACTACGAAGCCGTTTTAGTGAACTTGATGAAGGAACGTTATGAGGTAATTACAAATCCTTTTCTCTCTTAAGTCCAATTGTATGTACCAATTCCAGTAGCTCCCAAGGGCCGATTTATGATAGTAAACGAAAACCGGGACTTCATAATACCGCACCTTTGCATACTTATCTTCTAAGTGTCGGTTGATCCTTTAAAAATGAACCGGTACTTTAGCATTGTAATCTTCTAATTTTCGCCTGTGTAGTCCCCAAGGGCAAATTTATCTTTCGAAGGTGAACCGGGACTTCAACCACTTTACTTTGAGAAGATGTACATTAGCCCCCAAGTGCCAAGAATAATGCTTGCATTACACTTGGGACTTGAAATAATTTTCTAGAATGAAGCGAGTAGGCATTAGCCCCCAAGTACAAAGTGCATAACTTGTTATACGCTTGGTACTTCAAATATATATACAGCCCATTGATGATATGTCTTTCCTTTATAGGCCGAGCTGAGCAAAAAGGACGCCCAAACTATTGATCTTCAAGAGAACATTAAATCTCAGCAAGCGGTGGCTTCTAAAGCCAAGGAGGAACTGACCAATGTCTTAACAGCCATGGAGAAGCTGAAGGAAACCTTTAAGAAGGAACGTGCAGATTGGGACACAGAGAAGGCCGCTTAAGCAAAGAGGGCCGAAGATGGAGAAGCAGCACTTAAACCGGTGGTCGAAGAACTGGCCGGTTTCAAGCGGCAAATAAACGCTATAACCTCTGCTGTATTTGGTAAGTATCCTTGTCTGATGTTTTTCAAGTCATTTTACCTTATCAATGACCGGTTTACTGATGCTTGCAATGTCACAGGGGCATGCATTACTCATCTGGGCTAAGATATGCGGATGAAGCTGAAGGCTGCCTATACGTTGATTGAGCAGCTATATTCCGGATCCCAATGGGCTATTTGCACTGCTTCTTATAACAGGCCTCCTCCAACGTTGATAAAAGAAACCATCGAGAAGCTGTCAATGTTGCTGCCCGGTTGGATGAACTTAAAAAATCATCTGCAAGGTCAGGCGCGCTGACTGCGCTAATCCGGGCCAAGGCATGGATTCCAGATCTTGAACCGGCAGATATTTGCCAGGGCTATCCCGGCGTGAAGGAAGACGGTTCCGAATTTAACTATGGTGATCTCCAATGGCTAACAAGTGAAATGCGACCCATCGCGAGCAAATTGGCGGATGAAACGGATATGTCTCATTATCAACCGGTTTATGATGCTGATCAGAAAAGATTTCCTGCACCAACACATGATGTAGAAGATCTTGTTCCGCCAATTCGTAAGCACACTTATGCCCCTGACATTGATCCTTCCACCCTTATAAGTGAAGAAGCTGTGTTCCAAGCTTTAACTGGAATCGATTGGGAAACGGTTGATTTCCAGCCACTTTGTAGAGAGGAGGAGGATACACCGACTCAAGATGACCCTCAATCTTCAAGTCGTCCTGGTGATGAATCCTAAACCGTAGGCCGGTTTAATCTGTCGCAGCCTACCATTCTTACTGAAACAATTATCCTGTGTGGGCATTAAAACGCCTTGTAATAGGCTAGTTCAAACACTTGTCTGTTATGCCATCGAGCATACTTTTTTTCTTGATCCCGATAACTCGCCATGCTTTTGGGATCTTTATTATATGCATAATCCGAAGTGGTTGTATTTTAACTTGTTCCTGCATACAAGAGATTGAAAGGGTCCTGGCGGTTTACCGCTGGACGGGTCATGATGCCCAAATATAAAGCCTAGTTGTAGAGCCAAGGCTTCTTAAAAACAACCAGATATAAAGTAGATAATACTTGTTACCTCGTTGTTTTACCCATGGTTATTATAAAAGGGTGATAACACCAATCTGGAGTATCGATGATTCCGGCCAGGTTTGTCGGTTTACGATAAAACTGTATCGGGTTATGATAAACACTGGTTTTAGCCATATAATACTGGTGACTTGTAGTCAAAACCAGACCGGAGTAATAAACGCTGGATTATAGCTGATCATGTAGTGACAACTTAGCATTGTAAGCTACACCGGGTTGTAATAAACACCGATTTATCAGAAAATATCTTATCAAAAAGAGAAAAACCTTTGCAAAAAACACAAGAAGAATATGCAAGGCTTTTCATGGGCTGCCAGGCCCTAAATCGAGGCTTTTCATGGGCTGCCAGGCCACTAAGTTAAACCATTTTTCAAAGCCTTTTAAGATGGACCTCAATATTTAACCAATCATCGTTTTAACTTTGACAAGTTCAGGGTCTATGAGATTGACTTGTCAAACGTTCGACGGGTCATACCAGGTTTACCTGGACGGAGTGGCTTACTTAAAGAGGTAGGATAACCTGGGGTTTTAGGTGAATACACCTGGCTTCCATGCCTAGCTTGATAGCCTATTGCAAGGGTGCAAACTCTTTATTCTTTGAGAAGCAAATTGCCCCCAAGCAACATTTGAGTTGTGCTCGATGGGTGCCTATGTTTGAGTTGTGCTGGTGCAACACTCTCTTTGGCCCCACATAATTTCCTTTTGGCCTTAAGCCTATCAAGAGGTGTAGCTATGGTGCGAATACAACCAAGCCCCCTAGTGATTTAACTTTGGCCTTAAGCCAATCAAGATGTGTAGATAAGGTTAGGATATGACTAAGCCCCCTAGTGATTTCCTTTTATATGTGTGGCTTTACAAGCCGGATCAGCAAAACTCCGCTTTGTAAACAGAAGCCTCCATGTAAACACACATGATGTAAAAACAACAGAGACCCCGCTTTAGCTGAGGATCCGGTTTATTGTATTGATCATAATATATACATTGTCATACTTATGTACATAAAAAGAGCCTATGGCTCAAGTATAGTAAGGCCTAAGATGAGCTATATTCCACGACCGTTGGGTCTCCTCCTCCAATTTACGTGAGTCTTTGTGCTCTCGAACATCGATAAGGTAGTATGATCCATTGTGCAAATTTTTGCCGACCACGAAAGGCCCTTCCCAAGGTGGGGACAACTTGTGCATATTAGTCTGATCCTGGATGAGCTGGAGCACCAGATCGCCTTCTTGAAAAGTTCTGTTTTTAACCCGATGGCTGTGATAAAGTCGCAGATCTTGTTGATAAATCGCCAAACGGGCCTCCACAAGATCACGCTCCTCATCTAATAGCTCCAGTGAGTCCTGACGTGCTTTCTCATTATCAACTTCAACATAAGCCGCCACACAGGGCGAATCATGATGTATGTCACTAGGGAGAACTGCCTCTGCTCCATAAACCATGAAGAAAGGCGTGTAACCCGTAGAACTGTTTGGTGTGGTGTTGATACTCCATAACACGGTAAGTAACTCCTCCACCCAACAACCCGGCGTCCGCTTTAAAGGAACCATAAGCCGGGGTTTGATTCCTCTCAAAATTTCTTGATTGGCCCTCTTTGCTTGACCATTAGATTGGGGGTGAGCCACTGATGACACGTCAAGCCGGATGTGCTCACGTTGACAAAATTCTTCCATAGCACCCTTGGACAGATTAGTACCATTATCAGTTATAATGTTGTGTGGAAAACCGAACCGGAATATCACCTATTTGATGAATTGAACCACCGTGGCCGCATCACACTTACTGACTAGCTCTGCCTCTACCACTTGGTAAACTTATCAACTGCCACCAGCAGGTGGGTCTTCTTGTCCTTGGACCTCTTAAAAGGTCCAACCATATCGAGCACCCAAGTTGCAAACGGCCAAGTTATTGGAATCATTCTTAATTCTTGAGCCGGAACATGACCACGGCGTGCAAACTTCTGACAACCCTCACACCTCCTTACCAAGTCCTCAGCATCATCATGAGCCGTCAACCAATAGAAGCCGTGACGAAAGGCTTTAGCCACCAAGGATTTTGAACTGGCATGGTGACCACAATCTCCTTCGTGGATCTCACGCAAAATCTCACAACCTTCTTGAGGAGACACACAACACTGAAATGCTCATGTGACGCTGCAATGATGTAGCTCCCCATTGACAATGGTCATAGACTTGGATCGTTGGACTATCTGCTGGGCCAAGGTTTCATCATCTGGTAACTCGCCACGGCTCATGTATGCCAGGTATGGGACCGTCCAATCCGGAATAAGATGAAGAGCTGCCACCAGTTGAGCCTCGGGGTCAGGGACAGCCAAATCCTCCTCCATAGGTATCTTGATTGACGGATTATGCAGCACATCTAGAAAGGTATTAGGTGGCACCGGTTTACGTTGAGAGCCTAAGCGACTTAAAGCATCTACTGCTTCATTCTTTTGCCGGTCTATATGGTCAACCTGATAACCCTTGAAATGACCAGCCACTGCGTCCACCTCTCGTCTATATGCCGCCATGAGTGGATCCTTGGAATCCCAAGTGCCAGATACCTGTTGAGCCACCAGGTACGAGTCACCAAAGCACTTAACCTGGCTTAAATTCGTTTCCTTAGCCATCCGAAGACCATGGAGCAAGGCCTCGTACTCAGCTGCATTGTTAGTACAAGGGAACATTAAACGGAGAACATAACAAAACTTATCACCTCGTGGGGAAGTTAATATGACTCCAGCCCCCGAGTCCTCCAATTGCTTGGACCCATCAAAATGAATAGTCCAATAAGTGATGTATGGCTTTTCCTTCGGTGCTTGCAACTTTGTCCAATCATTGATGAAGTCCACAAGTGCTTGGGATTTGATTGTTGTGCGAGGCGTATACCTTAGCACGTGAAGTCCAAGCTCAATAGCCCATTTAGAAATCCGGCCAGTTGCTTCTCTGTTTTGGATGATATCTCCCAAGGGGGCTGAACTGACCACTGTGATAAGATGACCCTGAAAATAATGCTTGAGCTTCCGGCTTGCCATAAAAACCCCATACACCAGCTTCTGCCAATGTGGGTATCTCTGTTTGGACTCAATAAGCACCTCGCTGATATAATAAACCGACCGTTGAACCGGATACTCTGTTCCAGCCTCCTTGCGCTCCACAACAATAGCCACACTAACAGCCCGAGCATTAGCAGCCACATATAGTAATAAGGGCTCTTTATCAGCTGTAGCCACAAGGACAGGTCGCTTGGCTAACTGTCTCCAAATCCTCAAGCACTTTATCAGCATCATCACTCCAGACGAAGTGATCCGTTTTCTTTAGCATCTGATACAAAGGGATAGCCTTCTCTCCAAGGCGACTCATAAACCGGCTTAAGGATGCAATCCGGCCCGACAAACATTGAAGATCGTTGATACATGCCGGTTTAGCCAGAGATGTGATAGTCGTGATCTTCTCCGGATTAGCTTCAATGCCCCTGTTAGACACCAGAAAACCTAAAAGCTTGCCTGCCGGTACACGAAAGACACATTTGTCCGGATTAAGCATCATTTTATAAACCCGGAGGTTATCAAAAGTTTCCTTCAAGTCACCTATCAATGTCTCCTCCTTTCTGGATTTCACCACAATATCATCCACATATGCATGAACATTGCGCCCAATCTGTTTACACAGACAATTCTGGACGCAGCGCTGATAAGTCGCTTGGGCACACTTGAGCCCGAAAGGTATAGATATATAGTAGAAGGCTCCAAAGGGAGTTATGAAAGTTGTCTTCTCCTGGTCCTTAACTGCCATTTTGATCTGATGATAACCAGAATAAGCATCCAGAAAACACAAACGGTCACAACCTGTTGTAGCATCAATAATTTGATTGATACAAGGGAGAGCAAAGGGGTCAGCTGGACAGGCTTTGTTTAAGTCTGTGTAATCCACACACATACGCCAAGTACCATTTTTCTTAAGTACCAGCACCGGATTAGCTAGCCCTTCAGGGTGAAAGACCTCCACAATAAACCTTGCTGCCAAAAGCCAGGCTACCTCCTCACCAATAGCTTTACGCCTCTCTTCGTTCAAGCGGCAAAGAAACTGCCTGACCGGTTTAAACTTAGGATATATATTAAGGGTGTGCTCAACCAGTTCCCTTGGTACATCTGGCATGTCGGAAGGCTTCCATGCAAAGATGTCCCGGTTCTCACGGATGAACTTAATGAGCGCGATTTCCTATTTCGGATCCAGGTTAGCGCTGATGCTGAACTGCTTGGATGAATCACCAGGAATAAAGTCAACCAGCTTAGTCTCCTCAGCCAATTTAAATTTCAGCGCCGAATCATGCTCGGTAGTTGGATTTTTCAGAGAAGTCATATCTGCCGGATCAACATTCTCCTTATAAATATTTAACTCCTTTGTGCCACAAACCAACTCAGCATAAGCCGCATCACCTTCTTCACATTCCAAAGCAATCTTCTGACTCCCATGTACTGTGATGGTCCCCTTATGACCCGGCATCTTAAGCTGCAGATAAACATAACAAGGCCTTGCCATGAACTTAGCATAAGCCGGCCGTCCGAACAGGGCATGATATGGACTCTTGATTTTCACCACTTCAAAAGTCAACACCTCTGATCTTGAATCATGATCGTCTCTAAAAGCAACTTCCAGAGCTATCTTTCCAACTGGGTATGCCAATTTACCAGGCACCACACCATGAAACACGGTGTTCGACAGTTTGAGATTCTTATATGTTAACCCCATGCGATGGAAGGTTTCATAGTAAAGGATATTACTACTGCTTCCTCCATCCATAAGCACCTTGGTAAACTTATACCCCCCAACCTGAGGTGCCACCACCAAGGACGGATGACCCAGATTTTCAAACCGGGGTGGATGACCCTCTCGGCTCCACAGGATGGGCTGTTCAGACCAGCGCAGATAACAAGGTACCACTGGTTCAACAGAGTTCACGACCCTTTTATGAAGCTTTTGATCGCGCTTACATAAGCTAGTGGTAAAGACATGATACTGCCCACTGTTCAACTGCTTCAGATTGCTCTGATAACCCGATTGCTGCTGCTGTTGATTCCCCTGATGGTTGTAACCTCCCTGGTTGCCCTGACTGCCTTGATTGCCATGTCCAGTTTGGTTGCCTTGGAGTCCTGAACCGGAGCTGCCACCTCCATAACCCGGCCCATGAAAACCGCCTCCTGAACCACCAGGTGGTCCATTGTCGTACTGAAAGAGATTTGAATTTTTGAACTCCCGCATAATGAAGCAATCCTTCGAAAGATGCGTGGCTGGCCTCTCCTTTGACCCGTGCTTTGGGCAAGGCTGATTTAGTAGGCGCTCCAGATTGGAGCCCGACCCTCCACCCCGTTGGGGCGGTTTACCCTTACGCTGCTGACCGTTATCCTGGGTGTTGGTGTTAGCCACAAAGTCCAAGCTATTATCCACCTTGCGTTTACCGTTGTTCCCATGACCTGCCGGGTTATGCTGCTGCCCTTTGGTGTTGTCGCTCTTCTTTCCCTTCCCTGTCTTGTCATCGTCAGACTCGGGGTCCTTGGTACTATCAGAGTCGGCATATTTCACCAGAGCCGCCATAAGTGTTCCCATGTCATTATAATGGCGTTTGAGCCGTCCCAACTTCAGTTTCAAAGGTGCAAACTAGCAATTGCCTTCTAATGCCAAAACGGTTGTGTCAGCATTGATGCAGTCTGATGAATGCAAAATCTCCGAAACCCTGCGCACCCAGCAGGTTGTTGATTCTCCTTCCTCCTGGACACAGGCAGCTAAATCCACGATTGACAAGGGATGCTTGCACGTATCCTTGAAGTTCTGGATAAACCGGGCCCTTACCCCGGCCCACGATCCAATAGAGTTGGCTGGCAGATTTTTCAACCATGTGCGAGCTATTCCCTCCAATATCATGGTAAAGTATTTGGCACACGCCTCTTCGTCCACATCCAGCATCTCCATTGCCATCTCATAGCTTTCCACCCATGACTCGGGGGATAAATCGGTGGTGTAATTTGGCACCTTGCGAGGGCCTTTGAAATCCTTAGGTAGCCGTACGTTGCGCAATGCAGGGACAAGACATGGTACTCCCAAAGAACTAGAGGTAACCCCTGGTTCCACCGACGTTGTTGGATGAACCGGAGTGATCTGACGAACCGGAGTGAGTTGTCAAACCGGAGCTTCATGCTGTGCCGCTAACTTGGCTTCCCGACATGCCCTAGCGCGATCCACTACATCCTGGGCATTGCCACCGCCACCCGTCGAGTTATGGCCACGGGGCGGATTACGATTCTGCGCGCTGCTTGACACGGCCGGTTCATCGATATGCCTGCTGTATGAATAAGCCTGCTGCTGAGTCAAGGCCGTCTGAAGGAGATCCCTAGCCCGCTGTGTTTCACCGCTACTAGGGGCTCGCCATCAATCAGGTGAGTTGTCAATCGTGAAGCGGCGGCAACGATGTTATCCAACGGGTTAGAGTAATGTCCCGGAGGCGTTGAGACGTGCCGTGATGGGATATCATTCTGACGAGGCTGCGGTGGCGGATCTGTCGCACAAGGCTGAACTAGTGCCCCGATCCCAGGTGCCTCCGCCCGGTTTACCACTGGCTAGTTGCTGGTGCCTGCTCCTAGCGTGTTAAAGAGATTTCTTGCCTCAAAAACCGACGGGAGGTGCGACCGGTATCTTCTTCTCATGACATCATCTGACGCACTCTGATCCAATATAAGCCAGTAGGCCTGAGCCTCTAACTCGGCCCGCTCTGTAGCCATCCTGGCATTCTCTGCCGCCAGGTCCGCTTTTGCTTGAGTTATCTAATCCTTCACCTTTGCAATCTCTGCGCTGTGCTGATCCCGGTTTGTCGCGTCCACCTCTGCTGCCAGCAATGTTCCTAAAGCGTTGAACAAATCGGACAAAACCTGAGCCGGAGGCGGCGTTGAGCCCCCTGCTCCTGCTGGTGTTGCTGCTGCTGAACCGGAGATCATCGCCGCGGCGGGAGAAGAGTGTTGTGTTGATTGTGTACCGGCCATGAAGACCACGACCTGACTCGGCGGATCAATGGGGTCTGGAATACTGACGCCATCGGAACCTCCACTAACCCGGCCATCCTGCAGCTGATACAATGACTCGGTCTCTCCGGTTGAAGACTCGTCATCAGAATCGGCAACGGTTTCGCCGCTAGATGCCGATCTATCCTCATATTCCGCTCCATGGATGACACCTACGAAGGCACGCTTTACGGCGGGCTGAACCTGGGCGGATTTTGCACGCTGTGCCGTCTCGATGATGTCGGTGCAGATGTCCGGCTCAGGGCCCAGTTCGCCGATCTTGCCGATGAAGACGTGAATTCCACCAAAGGGGACCCGGTACCCGTACTCGATTGAGCCGGCCTCAGGACCCCATCCTGCATTGTCGATGTAGAGCTTGTCGCGACGACTTTTAGTCATCCGGCCCACAGCGTATCCCTTGAGTCCTTTGAAGCCGCCCTTCAAGAGCTCGAAACCATCGTGCGATAGCCCCACAGTGGGCGCCAACTGTCGTGGTTTTTTCACGGCAAATGTCCTCGTGAAAGGACTTAATTGTGGAGCCATCGCGACGGGTTAGCTTAAAGGGGTTAAAGCGGACAAGGGACGCAAGAGTTATACTGGTTCGGCCCCTTTCGATGAATGTAAAAGCCTACGTCCAGTTGTGATGGTATTGATTGGATTTCGATGACCAGGGAGCGAATCTGCTTTGCCTAGCTCCCGAGTTCTTGTGTGTCGTCCCTAAACCACCGTCGGGTCACCCCTTATATACATAGGTCGACGCCTATCAGTTTACAGAGTCCCGAGGCCGGATCATCAACGTGTCCAGCTCGGTATCTATTCCTTCTATCTTGCAATACAAGTTACATAACAATGTAAGTTTATGTTTTACAGGCCTTAACCCGCCTTTGGGCCTTGGCCCTTCATGAAGCGCCACCAGCCTTTGTCATCCTGGGCTTCAAATAAGTAATAATCATAGAGATAACCCGGCTGCTCCTGGCCGGTTTATGTCCAATAGTAATATCCCCAACAACTTCCATGACGATAAATCACGCGTCACAAAAGTGCTTTCGTCAAGGGTGACCGACATGTGGCATCCACCGTAACGGAACGCGGTTAAGCTATCGGGTCTGGTTTTGGATCCGATAACCCATTAACAGCCCAGACCAATAGGGATTTTCCACGTGTAAAATCATCATTGGTTGGAGGAAACACGTGTCGGCTCACCGTTGGGACAGATGTCATCCACTCATTGGACAGGAGGCGCCTATGATAGGTCAACACGTGGCACGACCCAACAGTGGCCCATTCCGGTGAAAACGGCCGGCCTAGTAAAAATTAGCAGGCCGGCCCATATAAGGCCTACTTGTGTCAGGTCCATTTAAGCCCACGGCCCATACGAGATGTGCCAATTCGGCCTGTCAACGGCTCGTTAAAGATTTGACACCATTGCAACCCATCGTTAGTTCGAGCCTGTTAATAGCCCGCTATATATTTGGGCTCAATATCGGCCTGATGAGATTTCAGCCTGTTAACGGCCCATTCAGTGGATGGGCCAATTTTCATGATGTACATCTTTCAGCCTTTTAGCGACCCATTTAAATGTTGGGCTAATTTTTGGCCCGGTGTGTCTTTCAGCCTATTGACGGCCCATAAATGAGTTGGGCCATTTGTAGTCGGACCTGAGTTTCGGCCTTTTAGCGACCCATTTAAGTGTTGGGCCAATTTCCGGCCCGGTGTGTCTTTCAGCCTGTTGACGGCCCATATATCTGTTGGGCCATTTGTTGTCGGACCTGAGTTTTGGCCTTTTAATGGCCCATGCCCTTCATGGTCCAATACCAGCCCGGTTTCTCTTTCGGCCTGCTAAAGGCCCACAACACAGTTGGGCCATTTACTATACGACCTAACTTTCGGCCTCTTAGCAGCCCATGCTATTCATGGTCCAGTACAAGCCCGCTGTCACTTTCGATCTGCTAAAGGCCCGTAGTATAGTTGGGCCATATGTAGCCCGAACTTAGTAGCGGTCTATTAACGGCCCGTGAAATCAATTGGGCCCACCTGTTGCCTGCTTCGATGTCAGCCTGTTAACGACCCGGGAGTTAAGAGGGCCGACCATTAACTTTCGGCCTGGTAATGGCCCATTAACTTAATGGGCCCACTAAAGTTCGTACATTTCTTTAGGCCAAATTAGATAATTTGAGCCCATTACGACGAGCAATTATGCACTGGACCAAAACCGATCAAGCAAAGGTACGACATATAGGGAAAAACGTTGCACATCCAACATATATTACAGGAAATTACATCCACTGGGCAATCAAAGATTGATGCCAGTGCAAATAAATGAACAGAACCTAATGATCTACAACGTCACAATCTGCAACCTCAGCATGGATGACGCCCATAAGCATGTGGGCAAGTTCTTGCTGCTTTGTTACATTGTCTCTGAAAACATTGATCAGTTGTTGTGTCGCACGACTCTGCACATCTGATTCCTCCACCATTTCCATCATTCCTTCAGCCATTAATTGGTTCACAAACATACATTCTTTCCATTGCATTTAAGACAGAGGATACTGAACAGATCAAGATGACAATTTTGGCAGGCTTGTATTATTGATGGTGGAGAGTGTCCCGACCACTGCAGCATAACATAAATTAGGAGGGGAACCAAACAGATTAATCATGAGTTATTGTCATATTACCTTGCCTAGATTTATTGGAAAGAAACAATGGGGTTTCCTTGCTGTTTTCAGAGTTTATCTTCTTATCTTCAGCAGCCTGCACCAAATTAAGACACTAACATTGCTATCATTGGCCAAGTCAGATAATAGGAAAGCAACATTGGCACAACGAACGTTTGGGCAACTAGCCAACACGGAATTAACACAACATGGCACAGCTATCATCAGCCAGGTAAGGTAATACGAAAGCAACATTGACACAATGAATGAATGGGCAACCGGAGCAGCACTACAATTCAGTAATGTGCATGATATGAGATAGTACACTCATGCAGCTCAGTATGCAAAACTACCAGGCAGTTTTCTTTACAAAAATCAACATTGGCGCCTTTAACATTTTTCTACAACTAATTTTAGATCAGATAAAGGTTGGATTCACGCCGATTAACAAAATACAAGCGGATGTAAAAACATAGTGATATACAACAGGTACTTACATCAGCATTGGAGCATAGAGAATTCTCGGAAGATATTTTCCTCGAATACAATCCCAATGAAGGAAGTCTTCTGTCATTTAACCTTATTTACTAAAAGAGGGATGGGTAAGAAACATGTAGAAAACATGATCAGAATGCTATAAAATTTGATGATGTGAGGATACGCACACGCTTCTTAGAATGGAGTTGACATTCTTTTGCTAGACTGGAGCGAACTAGTTCTTTGGCCACTGGAATCTGCTTATTATCAGTGCGAGTTGGGTTTTTGTGTTCTGGAGCAATATCTATGAAAAATGGAGTTGGTTTATTATCTGTTGGCGTTTGGATCTTTTGCAATGACCTGGTTTGTAACCCTTCAGATTCTAACATAGTTGTCTTCCCCTTGCATGCCTTATATAGAAGAATGGTGCTTCAATAATAAAACATGCTACAAAAGAGATGGAATAGGTACTGAAAAATAGAAAGCCATGACATATTGACATGTATTCCCTCCATCTGGAAATAAATGGATGGGTCTAGCCATATTGCAGTTCTAGATACATCCAGTTTTATCCATTTCTGTGACATGTAATCCGGACGGAGGGAGTATGATGTAAGAGCTAGGGATACGACAGGACAACAAAGTAGACAAACCACTGAAAACCCACTACAGAACCAATGTGATCAAACCCACTGATATGAGATAGTACACTCATGCAACTTATGATGCAAAACTACCAGGCAGTTTTCCTTACAAAAATCAACATTATCGCCTTTAATCATACATTTTGCTACAACTAAATTTAGATCATAGAAAGGTTGGATTCACGCCGATTAACAAAATACATGCTGATGTAAAAATATAGTGATATACAACAGGTACTTACATCTGCATTGGAGCACATAGAATTCCGGCAAGAATCTTTCCTCATAGACGATACCAGTGCAGAAATTCTTCTATCTGTTAAGCTTATTTTCTAAAAGAGAGATGGGTAAGAAACATGTAGAAAATATGATAAGCATGCTATAAAATTTCATGATGCAAGGATACGAACACGCTTCTTAGAATGGAGTTGACATATTTTTGCTGGACTGGAGCGGACTAGTTCTTTGGCCACTGGAATCTGCTTATTATTAGTAGGAGTTGGGTTTCTCTGTGCTGGAGCAGTATCTATAAAAACATGATTTGGTTTATTATCTCCTGGCGTTTGGATATTTTGCAAAGACCTGGTTTGTAACTCTTCAAATTCTAACATAGTCGCCTTCCCCTTGCATGCCTTGTATAGAAGAATGGTGCTTCAATTATAAAACATGCTACATCAGAGAGATGGAATAGGTACTGAAGAATAGAAATGCATGACATATTGACATGTATTCCCTCCATCTAGAAAAAAATGGATGGGTCTAGGCGTATTTCAGTGCTAGATACATCCTTTTTTATCCATTCCGGCAACATGTAATACGGATGGAGGGAGTATGGTGTAAGAGCTAGGGATACGACAGGACAACACAGTAAAAAAACACTAGTTGAATGTAAAACTGTATGCTAGTGGAATGCGTACAGAAAAAACTAAGGCAACATACACGTGTATGATTGGGAAACTAAGATGGCATTGCAACAGAGCACTAGAACAACACTTCAATGTAAAAAAACATGGTATGGTAGACAGATGAAGTACATACTGATGAATAACAATGCATACGATATTCAGAAGCATGATGTCCAAATTAAGCAGATGGCATTGCGATAGAGTAGAATGACAGTACTTGAATTTGAAAACATGTTATCATGAATGGAATGGGTACTGAAAAACAGGAAGGCATGACATATTTACATGCATGATCAGCACGCTAAGCACATGGCATTGCAACAGAGTAGATACACTCCAGGACATCATATGCATGTTGTACCCATATCATGGGCCAAGTTAGAGCAAGGACCTTGTGGGGTGAAGAAGATTCAACATCTTTCTACAAGTCTTCTGAAGAACTGCCTTTACATGTTCCATCATATTGGGTATCATTGACATCAAGTTTATTGGCCTTTACATTGCTCCGTGAGGTTCTTGTGGATATATCAGTGTGTGCAATTATATCTGACATGCATGGAAGACAACTAGTAGTTAGATTTATGTAATGAGTGCCTGTAGGAGACGACATAAATAGTAGGACTGGGGTTAACTAGCAGCAATAGGTCTCAAAAACTAAAGTGAGAACACAGATGAAAGCTACAGAATATGTATCATTTGTACTCGAGATTAACTAGATGGCACACAAAAGTATTAAAGAACAACATAGGTAATACTAGAAGTGGTATAATACTATAATCACCAGCCTGTGGGATAGCATTGGCTGATGGATAATATGTATGGAACAGCGTTACCTAGAGAACAAGTTTAATAGTTGAACTATGGAACAGTGTTAACTCCTGAACAAGACCCATAAGAGATCAGCATGAATATATAGTGAAATGTGATAATCTACTTTCCATGCTTAGATGAATAACAAAGCCATAAATGTTGCACACAAGTAAGATGAGGGTACAACCTATCTGGCCGCCATCCATAGGAGTGAGCATCATGTACTGACTTGTCGATGGCCCTGCAGTTGTTGTGGATGTCCATGTGAGGCGCACGCATTCGATGCAGGGAACTATTGAGTGGGGACTATAGCTCCCTTCTGGTGTATGCTTCCCTTGTTGGAGCAGCTGCGGTGAGTCGGAAGACGGTGTGGCTGAAGATGCAGATAACGCATAATGTTATGAACGACACATCTCTTTGATATGAAGAAATACACTAAGAGATCAACAACAAGGTACGAGAGTGGTCACACGTCTGTTGACTGAAGACTAAATTGGGGTCACATGATTTTATTTTATTTTGGTATTGTCCGATCTACGCCAGATGGCTTGATGGTTGTCTTCTGCCTCCCGGCTGACACTATTAGGAATCTTCCCCGAAGAGTCAGCGACCAACGGCAGAGCAGCCTGCCTCCGCCGTTTGTGGCCCCAGCCAAAACCCCGCTCCCCGCGCCGCCGCACTGTTGTGGTTGCGCTGCCCTCGGGCCAATCCACAAAGACTCCCCGTCATCCAGATCCGGTGGCGGCAGTACCTCCAACCCACACAACTCTAAGGTAGCCATCTAAGCGATGCTTCCGCGGTGAACTTGCGGCCCCGCACCCTTACGTTAGACACTAGCCAACCAGCAGCCTAGGAGCTCTGCCGCCTCGAGGGGTGCTGCTTCCCATTGGGAATCAATTGGCCCAGAATAAAAATTCAGACAACTGACGCTTAAATAAAGTGATTTGAGATGAGGGTGTGACCGGCGCGGTTGCGGTGGTGACCGGCGGCAGGGAAGAAACGATGTCTCGACGGTAGACGGCTACAGGGAAGCAGCGTCCGGACTCTGGACGGATCCGAAGTTGGAGCAGCTCCGGCGCCGTGAACAATGGCAGGGGTGAATCGGCTCTAGTACGGTTCACGCGGCCGTCGTCGAGGCAGCTCCAGTAGCACGGAGTAAGAGGCACACGGCCTAGTGCACGACAGCAAATAGACAGTGCCTCCGGCATTAGGAAGGAGGGCGGCTGTGAAATTGATGCGGTGGGGGCGCCATGGAGGAGGGGCTGAGGTTTCGCGGCTCGGGAGAAGGGAGCTTCCGGCGAGAAGGTGATTTGGCGCCCACGAGGTATGAATGGGGAGGAATTGGGAGGGGACTGGAACCATGTTTTATGGACGCATTTGTCTGAAATGTGAGGGGGAGTTACAGTTCTACCCCTACCTTTAGGCTTCTCGGCTTGGCTCTGTGTACTGAGGGTCGGGGATAATAGAGTAACTTTGCTTCTCCCCAAATAGTGGGCGGGAGCGATTTTGGGCGAGGAGGGCGTGTTTTGAAATATAGTGGGCGCGAGCGATTTCGGGCGAGGAGAGCGTGTTTTGAAATAGCGGGCGCGAGCTATTTCAGGCAAGGAGAGCATGTTTTGCCAACCATGGTTTATGAATTATTCGACACATGTCATTTCGGCCGAGGAGAAGGCACGCTTGGATGAAGTTACGAACCTATCATCGATGTACAACGGGCCAATTGATGCATGTCCCACATAGGACGGTAATTTCGCGTCTCCCATTTATTTGCTCGGGCGAATTCCACCTAGCAGAGGATGTTTAACGGTTCGTTCAAATTTTGGGAGAACGAGCATCCACGTCTACCTCACCAAGTCGATTCGAATCAAATTTTGAAATATTAGCTTGCCACTTCTTTTTTAGATGGAGAGATGATGCTCGGGAGTAATGTGTTTTTACATGCTCGTTGCTAGCGATTTACTATATGACAAATAGTTGACCCACTCAAAAACGGGAATCAAACCCAAAATGAAATATCTCGATTCAACGAAATAGCTCGTTCACCAGGTCAAAATAGTGAACTAAATCCAAAATTGAACACCTCAATCGAGTAGCATGTTGTACAATATTATAGTACTCCATGAACATGTTGAAAGTCAAATTAATGAATTTGTTTGATATACGCATATATGCATTCATGTGTGGATTGCAGACAACATGTTCTCCAATTTAAATATTTGAATGCAAGTTTATATCGAAACATGGTTTATATCACTCTTTGATGCATAAAACGCGACCTCCCCTTCTCCCAGACTCATGCTCTCTCTCTCCCTCTCTCTCTCCCTCTCTCTCTCCGATAATGTTCAATTCTGTCGGACGCATCCAACACACAAACCTTGTTGGTCCCTCTCGCTTTCTCTCCATCTCTCTCTCTTTGTGTGTGTGTGTGGGGGGGGGGTCTTTCTAGTTCGCATGCATATATACTCCATCTATAGGTCTCTCTCGCACACTATATATGATTCTCTAGTCAAAGCTAGATATCTTGGGTGCACTCATCGTACGCACACAAATTCCTTGGCTCGTTGCCCATTACTCTCTCACGCACCACTCTGTCATCTCAGAGCTCTCCCCCCTCTCTCTCAAACTCTCCATCTACCTGGGTCACACATACACATGCATATCTCACTCGCACTCGATAGGCCCATCTAAAACTCTATCTCTATCCCTCGTTCTCTCTCCATCTCACACGCACACACACACAATCTCATGCCTAGCTAGCCAAGTATGATGGTCTCTCACTCAATTGTAGGCAAACGCAGTCCCCCCCTATATGTATATGAATAGCTAATCTTAGTCTCCATCACAAAGATGTGCATGGTCTATCTCGATTTCTCTCGGGGCATCTTTCTATCGCGCACGCACCTCCCTCGATCTCCCACCCATATAGTCCCCTCACGATCTTGAGGGGATCTCTCTATCACAAACATACCCTCTTGCCCTCCCCATGCGTCTAGGTTCTCCATGTGTCCCTCTCGACCTTTGTTCCTTGTTGGCCAGACCTCTATTGGACATGTGCTATAGGGGTGTCTCTCTTTGTTGCAAACAATCACACACTAGCTATCTTCGTGTATCTCCTCGCCTTGCTTTTCTATCTCGCAGATGCATGCATGAGATGTTCGCCTAAGAAACGAAAAAACACACTATCTCTCTCTAATATATCGTTTGTTGTCACTTTGTCTTTCACACACATACTATTTTTGCACACTTACTCATTCTCCTTCACACGCACTTGATCTCTCTCGACTTAGGAACTCTCCTTGGTCCATAGCATATTGACTTATTGAAAAGTTAAACATCACAAAGTTTGACCATGTACGTGGAGAAAAACAATTACATCTAGAATGACAAACATATACCATTAGATTCACCATGAGATGTAGTTTCGTATGATGTATCTTTGGTATTGTAGATATAAATAACATTTGCGTAAACCTGATCAAAGTTTCCAAAGTTTGACTTCTAAAAAATTTACATGAACTGCATTGTCGAGCAGATGGAATATCTCTTTCCCCCTCTCAGCTATCTGCCGCACCACTCAGCCTTATCGGGGCTCCTCAATCTCTCTCAAAACTTTATATCTCCCTGGTTCACACATACACATGTCTCGCTCACGCTGTACATATAGACCCATCCACACTCTCCGCCCTTGTTCTCTCTCTATGTGACACGCACCCCCCTAATAAGTACCATAATCCCTCACTCCATCATAGGCGCTAGCACTCCCCCCCCTAAGTATGATTATCTCTCACTAGCCATCAGGAACACACGTATTGTCTCCTTCCATCCATACGTCTATCTCGATATCTCTCGGGGTATCTTCTATCGCGCACACACCTTGTCACTCGATCTCCCACCCATGTAGTCCCATCACGATCTCCAGGGGATCTCTCTATGACAAACATACACTCTCTCCTCCCCATGTCTGCATTTTCGCCGTACGTCTCTCTCGACCTCTCTCCCTTGTTTGTCAGACCACTCCTGGCCACGTGCTAGGGGTCTTGCTCTCTCGGTTGCAAACAACCACACACTATCTCCTCACCTTGCTTCCGTTGTCGAAGATGCATGTGTGATATGTTTGCATAAGACACACACATTTTTTCTCGACTTTTATCGAGTGTTGTCCACGTCTCTTTCACACACGCACACACACTTTTTTCACTCACACTTTCTATTTCTCTCTTTCTCTCTAGTTAGGGACTCTCTCACGTCCATAAGCATATGGATGTTTTGAAAATGAAAAGTTTGACCAGGTATATGTGGAGAAAAACATTTAAATCTAGAACGATCATTAGATTCATCACAACATGTACTTACTTCATACTATCATTTATCTTTGGTATTGTAGATCTAAGTAATTTCTTTATAAACTTGGTAAAAGTTTCAAAAGTTTGACTTTTAAAAAAATGTTGGAACTACATTATCGAACGGAGGGAGTAGCTCTTTCTCTCTCTCTCTCTGCTATCTCTCACGGGCCTCCACTCTCACTCGAACACTCTATACTGACGGATTATACGCTCACTGTGTCAGCATATAACTCTGTATATTGTTTAGTTGACCGGTCAACCAGTCCACATGCTGCTTGTCAGCTTGTGTTCTGTATCTTCGTGTGCTGGCCCATGTGGCAGTGGGTGAAAATAAGTAAACTAGAGGCCCATCTGACACGCGGTGAAGTAAACAAAGTTGAAACCACTCGGGGTAGCACCCCACATGCTAGTAAATTGAGGGCGCATTGAGGACACACTTCTTCCGCGTGAAGGGCGCACTCACGCACAATTCACCACTGTGCAGCAGCATGCACAGAAGGAAGCACTCACGCACACTCAGCACACAACACACACCAGCACACCTGTACACCGGCGTCGCCACCGTTTGAGATGGATGGCGAGGCAGCCAACAAGCGGACGCGGCTCGAGCCAAAACCGCATCTAGCGAGCCTGAACTTCATCAGCAGCCTCCCCGACGACATGCTGCTTGTCATCATCGGCCTACTCCCCACCAAATATACCGTGCGGGCCGCCCTGCTCTCCTGGCGGTGGCGCCCCCTCTGGCGCCGCGTCCCCCTCAACCTCACCGTTGACAGGTGCCTCTGCGATGGGGATTGCAAATGCATGGCCGCATTCTCCAAGATCCTTTCATCGCACCCTAGGCCAGCTAGACGCCTTGACATCTGCATGTTCAGTACCAACTGCAAGGTCCAACCCAAGTTCGACAAGTGGTTCTTATCCCCTGCCCTAGATCAGCTCGAGGAGCTCAGCTTTGAAGCTAGACGATGCCACTCTCTATCGCCGTCCGCGCTCCGCCTCGCGCCAATGCTGCACCGCGCCAGCTTCAGCTCCTGCTATCTTCCCCAGGTTAATGTCACGCCCGCCCTTCTTCTCCCTCAACTCAAGCAGCTTGACCTCTTCGACGTTGTCATCTCGAAGAAGGCTATGGAGCACCTTCTCCGCAGCTGTACTGCGCTCCAGTACCTTTGTCTTGAGTAGATCCACGGGTTCATTAGCCTCCACATCGCCTCGACGAATCTCCGATGGATTTATGTGTCTTGTTGGCCCTGCAACAAGACATCAATTGGGAAGATATCACTCCAGCTATTCCATGTTATGGTCATTGAGAATGCGCCTTTCCTTGAGAGATTGCTTGTATCGGATCTAGAAGGTCCAACAAAAATCAGGGTCATTGACACGCCAAAATTGACAGTGTTGGTGCACTCATCTACCAAATTCTCCAAACTCTTTATTGGATCCGTAATCGTTCAGGTACAGCACTCATCTTCTTCTCTGTCTTCTTGAAATTCACATTTTTAAATTTCTTCTTGATGTATTTACGACCGTCTTCCAGAAAATGATTCCCACAAGCTTGACCCAGTCTATGCGCACAGTGAAGATGTTGGCAATAAAATCTATCGGCCCCAATCTGGATCAAGTTGTTGGATTCCTTACATGCTTTCCATGCACGGAGAAGCTACTCATCGAGGTGAAACTTCTTTCCTTTTAGTAAACGATAATCACAACATTGCTCAATTTTTTCGTAATCTTCCCAAATTACGATGACAAGTGTAGTGTTCAAAACTGCATCTACGCACTGCACCGAAAGAAATGTTTTTAGTATTTTTTCTCATGTTATCACCTGCATCTTTTTTTGTTGTACTACTATAGTAGCCTAGGCTAGTAATAGTGGAAAGTAACTTAGACTACTCCAGTAACTCTATGGTTACGCTAAGAGCAAGTACTACCTCCGTCCTAGTTTACTCTTCCTATTTTGTAGTATCAAAATTTGACCATAGATTTAACTGACAAAATGTTAATGCATGTCACTAAGAACTATATCGTTGGATTCGTATTTGAACATAATTTCAAATGGTGTAATTTTTAGTGACATGCATTGGCATTTTCTTACGTAAATCTATGGTCAAAATATTATACTAAATAAGAGGTAGTACAAAAGTGGGCTATAACGGCCCTCCACTATGTAGGACAAAACACGTGCAAAATTCACTTGTGATGCATTTGGCATCGATGCCCCTCCATTGCTCACCAAGTGCCCCAATCTGGATCACCTACTTTCCTCCGGTGCCAAATTAACTCACGCAATGAAAAAACACTTGCGTGGGAGATAGAGAGAGGACCGAGGCAATAAAAAACACTTGTTTGGGAGAGTGAGAGGCTGGTGTAGTTGGTTTGATTGATTTGTTTATACATGTGGGTCTGTGTGCACAGCGGTGCCAACTCTCTCACATCGCGAGAGCAGTGCCAAAATCTTTTGATTTGACATCGATGCGTATTATGTGGCATACTTTTGCGAAATATAGCATCGGCCACATAGTGGAAGGCAACAAATTCCCAAGCTCTTCATGTACTCCTAGGTAAATGAGAGGAAAGAGAAAGACAGAGAGAGTGAAAAAATATCACTAGCCAGCCAACCCTATCGTATAAGCGAATGATATTGGTACCTCTTGCTGACACAACAATATTATACAGCCAGCTTCTCTAATATGTTCTCTTCTTTTGCAGATAAAAAAAGACCCGAAAGTGAAAAATGTGCTGCACTATAACAATCTCATTGAATGCCTTGATCTCCATCTTAGAAAAAATTGATTTGATCGACTACCGAGGCAACACATCAGAGATTAAATTGGACAGGTTCTTTGTTTTGGAGGCAAGTGTGCTCAAGGTAATGAGGTTTGGCATTCTCTGGTGCAATAATGAATGGCAGGCTGATCACCGCAAGCGTCTAAGCCTAAATGACAAAGTCTCCGCAGAAGCTGAATTTGTTTTTGAAACATCAAGTGGCCAGAGACTCGAAAACTTATTTTCCCATTAGTGACTTGTCAGGGGGTGGATTTTAGTTTGTACGATAATGTTGCATCCACCTAAAGTAACGAAAGTTCTTACGTAAACTTCCTAGTAATTCCCTCTTCATAGGTGCAGCATTACTCCTAACATTTGTAATAATAGTTTGAAACTTGTAATATTGCCGTGTCCTATTCCTGTGTTTTCAAAATCCTGCGAATCAAACAGCTCCTGATTTGGTGATGACGTTGTGCCTGCCATCTTTCACCAATAGCCGTTGGGTCTAGATCTGACGCATACAAACCAAACTTCTCCAGTTTTGCAAAAATATGCCCGCATTTGTTCCCTATTTACAAACAACTCCTTGTCTCTCACAATCAGCCTTATCTCCTCCCCACCACATCTAGAAGGCCATGGAAAAATCTGG
>NC_041388.1:190958832-190976461 GCF_002162155.2 Triticum dicoccoides
CCTTGGTGTTCCGTGCAATGCACGGGCATCTATGCACAGGAAATTATGTCGAACACGGCTAGTTGTAAGCAGGCTAGGTCTACATCCATGATGATAGTGACTGCAGACGGTGAGGCTGACTATGGTATGCCGAACACGACGCCTATACTCAGATGTCATCTCCGGCGTAGGCTCTTGTCACTTCAATGTGAGGAGCAGCACGTAATAATTTGACCAACGGGTAGTAAAGTGCTACTACATTGGTAGTACTACTACTAGTACTAGCACCACCGTCTGGATTTAGTAGTACTACCACATCTATCTGGATTTAGTGTTTGACTAGCAATATCTACTAATGCATGTCACAAAAAATGTACTACTCCCTCTGTAAATAAACACATGGTTTATTGTTCTATTCCTATCGGCGAGATAACTTAATGTCTTTTTGCTACTTAATAGGATTACATGCAATGAACTAACCACCGCATGTGATGTTTGGTAGTCTCAAGTCATTGAAAGCATGCACGGCCCACATCTATCATTGGTTGATATGTCACGAAATAAGAAACGATGAGGGAGTTAATGTACCATGCCTAAGTGTTTTGGGATTATTTCGTTTTCATAAGGTGACTTACGCAACATTCTTGGTTACATGCATTAACATTTTATTAGAGGTCCGGCGACTAGAGGTCCAATAAACCAGTAAAGATCAAAGTTCTCTCATTTGGCCCCAAATAGAGGTCCGACGAGATGAATATAATGCACCAGCACGGAGGGGGACACAGCTTCATTGACTTACTACACCTGCCTTTGGGTGTATGACATGTGGGCCCAACGGGTGGATGGCCAACCTATCATACAGCCAAAGGCAGGTGGAGTAGAGGGGCGAGGAGTAGATGGCCAACACGCACGTGAATTCAATGCAGTCTCCACTTCTCATATAAAGGCTCCCGCTAGTCCAATCTATGAAATCCTATGCACCTACGCACCCAAGGGCAAGAGTGATCACTCCAATCGCAAGATCAGCTGACTAGAAGCTAGACCCATGGAGGCGATGAGCGCAAGCATCAGCCGGCTGTGTCAGATGGTTCACGACGCCGGCCTGCAGCCCGGCACCGAGGAACGTCTCCAGGTAGTGCTTGAGGCCGCCAGGGCGAGGAGCCGCTTGGATGACAGCTTCGTCTCCTTGTTCGACAAGGTCCTCGTCGGCTTCCTCGAAAAGTTCACCGTCATCAAGAAACTCACGGACGACCTTGACGTACGCCTCCAGCCCACGAGCCTAGGCTCTGCGATGCCTGCCACACTCAACGTTCTCTACGGTGACAACCTCTTCGATGCACTGGTGGCCCTGCGACTGCCCGTCGTCGCGCCAGAGAATGTCCACCTTGAGGTCGCGCTCGCCGTGCAGCACCTGGTGCAGCAAGACACCATCGATATAATCACCCACGTCTACCGCAAATCGTCCACAAGGACTACTACATGCAAGAGGAGGACGATAGGACGCTGGCCTTCTTGGACCACAGGGCAACCTTGGACGGCATTGTTCAGAAGCACGTTGAGCTTGCCGCCAACGCCACTGCTCCTCACATGTCGGTTGGTGACCCGATGCACTAGCGTGTGAGGATGTCGTTGATGGATCCATATGTATCTTTATCTTTCCGTCAAATCCATGTAGTAGTATATGGTACTACTAGTAATTATCTTACCTTTCGCATCAACTTCATAATTTTCGTACGTACTCCATGCATGAACCGTGCCAGAACCAAACTTCTCATTACTCTAGGGAAAATCGTTATTTCTATCTATCGGTCGCGCCATGGAGCAGAACCAAATTTTACAAGTTACAAGTTCAAAAGGAAAAGCCTGTCATGTTCGCGCCGCACCCCGCACGGTTGGTCCGGCACGCTGCTCAAGGGGGAATGCATGCTGTGTTGCGTTTTCACTTACAATTGGGACCACAATTGAGCAAACCGACTACCGGCAAACCCCCACCGCGCCCACCGTGTGATGGCTGAGAAAACAGGAGGGAGAAGAGATGGATGTAGCATGGACTCCAAGAAATTGGTGTCGGATGGGACTCGTGTGGGTGGCGTGTGCCGTATTGCTAGACATGAATGCTAGTTATGGCCCATGCCACCCCACTATACCGAGGTGCTGGTTACAGAGAATAAATTTCCTGGAGTCCGTGCTCAGCCCTCCTCTATCTCTCTTCTCAGCCAGCCAGCAAATGCGCGGAGCCCATCGTCTGTTTGCTCATATGCGGTCCCACATGTCAGTGAAAACGCAAGAGGACCCACTGAACCTGCACATCTTTCACCTCGACGAGCTGGTGATGAAAAACAAATCCAATAAAGATCTTCGGTGGCTGCTTTTGGAGTTACTCAAGAGTAGTAAGATTCTATTTACAATTTAACCCAAGATGCACATCACGTGGCTTCAATTACTACTTTATTTTCTTGCATGACACGACCTGGATGTTGGATGTCCCATGTGTCGGCAAAAGGAGGAAGAACTCGACCAAATCTTCAGTTGTGCTCTCGGATTAGACTAGTTGTGCTAACTTAAAATTTTATAGTGTAGAATGGATGCAAGTTTTGGTATTGGGAAGGAGAGTACAACGATATATTGATAGAGCACAATTTAGTAGATGTTCTAGCACTTTTAGCTAGCATAGAGGCTAGAGATGAGACTAGTGCACTTGTTGATAGAATAGAGGCTAGACACGTCTACTTCTTTACGCTCGAAGAAGAAGCAAGCATGCAAGATCGAGCCTTCGCAGATCAACAATGAATGCATCGAGAAGGCACTGGTCCAACTTACAGGAGCAGTTATGCAAGTTGGATATCTTCTAAAATGTATTCTTTTGGTTCTTTTTTTTTTCTTTGGTCTTGCTTTTCTAGCCAAAATTTTGGTGATGTATTTCCATGTACCAAAAAATCAATGATAAAAAATATATGTGTTTGCAAATAAAAATGTACGCGGCCGGGATGCGTCCGCGCATTCGGTGCACGACCACCGCATCCGAGAAATGGCCCGGACACGACCCCATTGCCCTACCCAAACGGACAGAATCCGGGCAAAACGGAGGTCCATGTGGGGTCGTGCGTTGGAGTTGGCCGTACAAGTGAGACTGCAGTTGAGGAAACCACCTATCGGCAAACCCCCACCTCGCCGGCCGCGCGATGGCTGAGTTAGAGAAACGACGAGGTTGAAGAGATTGTTGTAGCACGGACTCCAAAAAATATGGTGTCAGATGGAAGTCGTGCTGGTGGCGTGTGCCGTACTCCTGGATGTGAATGCTTGTTCTGGCCCGTGCCACCCTACTACTCCTACTACTGTACTTATAGTAGTAGTAGTATCGAGGATTCGAGGTGATGGTTACGTACAGCGAACACATTAACATATGGCCCACCTGTCACTATGGCCAAATTTCCTGCAGTCTGTGCTAGGTTAAAAAGTGTTCTCTGTGAGGATGGGTGGCTGGTTTCAAGTTTAAAACTTTGTTGTATTGCGTACGTAGATGTAGAGATAGTGTAGCATGTGAAGCTAGTATAGATAGTGTACTATTGTTGATTGGCCTCATCCGATAACCTATTGCAATGGACGTACAATTATGTATTTGGAAAATATATTTTTGCCTCGTCGCAGCACCCACTCAGAGAAACAACTCGAAAGCCATTCATAAATTTAGTATGTTTATCACAGGCATATCATTTTATTAGATACAACAGGTCATCAACCCACAACGACAACGAGGATACATTATAAATACTAAAGTTTTCATCACACAACAAATAACAAGCAATGAAATTAACTTCAACTCAACCAATCCTCGGTGTTGGAAACGCTTACTTTGAACCACAGGCGATTCTCTGGGAAGAGCCAGCTACTATCAATCTCGAGACCAACGCAGGACTAACCATCCAGGCTGAAGTGGCCTACTATATCAGGACCAGGGTAGGGAACCACCGCAATGTCCGACGTATTGATACAGTTACTTCTCATAAATGGTAGTAGCATTGTGTCAATAGCAGTTGGATCGCCTTTCACCATCATTGGATAGTTTTGTCCAAGGAAGAGCGAGTTTTCTCCAAGACTATCAATACTGTAACTGGGAGAAGCTGTTGGCGCTAGCACACTAGTATCCATCCCGAATACCATGCAACGGGAGTTGGAATAGGTTCGGAGAGTGCGACCATGGGAGACAACACATGCTCCCTCAATAGTAACATCAACAGTGGGCTGTATAAAGACATGAAGGGGTGATCCATCGGAATTAGTTGCCAGCCTCCAGAGAGCATATGGGCCCTGCTCATCCTCATGCTCGTGATCATCACCATCGTAAACTCCCCTTGGTTATAAAAATTTGCAATTATAGGTGGTGGAATGTTCAAAGGACCTTGGAAACACAAGAAGAAGGTTAATTAGTAGAGAAGGGAAATTTGCTAACTCACATGCATGTGGATGAAACAATTATAATTACGGTGGAAGACAAACGTACCGAAACTACGAGGATCCCATGCAAAAACAGTGCCACGAGTGGTGGCAGCAAACACTAGACCCTCGTATTGAATTGCATCATAGTACACATACGTGTATAGAAACTGATTGTTGAGCAATACCCATCTAGTCGAACCACGAAGGATGGCAACAAGCTTGTTGAAGATAGCAACAACTTGATAGTTCTTGTAATTCCAAGAGCGGTTGGGAACTCGACAAATTGCTATCTTCCATATACCACAGTCACCATGATCGTATTTGAACGTACGTAGATCATCTGTGTGCTCAACCTCAGGGCACTCAGAGATTTTTGGAAGTGGAATCCGCTGATGAGTGTACACATTCACAAGTTCCCACTCGCAATTATACCCAATATAAACAACCCAATCTCCATTTGCGCCAGCCCAGGCCTTACCCTGAAGCGATGGCATCTTGACATCACACATATCGTTATCAAGCGGCATCAACTTGCACAAGGCGAGGCCTCCGTCGTCCGCGCCCATGTGAACAGGCTTATATTGAAGAAGATAGGGGAGATCAAACCGCTCCTGGTCCCTTGGGTTCCTTGTAATGATGTTATTAGTTGAGTCGAGAATGGGCTTGAACGAACATGCCATGCTAGACGAGGTGATGACGTCGCACCGATCAATTAGTTCCCCCACCACGTCATCTTTCAGATCGGGGCAAGATTAACGGGGTCGTTTTTGGCTTGTTCCCTCCATGGAGAAGACGATCGAACAATGGCAGAAGGAAGGGTGAAGGCAAATGGAGGACGGAGGAAGAGCGTGCGACAGCGGTTCCAAATCGACAGGGAGAGGCGAAGAGTCGGTGGACGGTTGCCATTTTGCCATGGTACACGAAGAGGCACCCCGGCCTACACGTCCTTTCAGAAATTGTACAAAAGGACCCACCATCGTCTCACTGACATGTTGGAACGGGACCACATGTCAATGAAACATGCTGTGTAATTTCTCATGCAAAATGCGATCTGGCCACGTGGCCCGACGTGCCGCATTAGTTATCGACCTTTATTTTTTAACATACAATCTGAGTGGATAGCTCATGTGGTCATCACACGTGAGCGGATATATAGGTGTGCATGCGACAACAATCGAATTGCTAAAATAGTTGTTCTCGAAAAAAGATTTGATCCAATGTTTGGTTTTGTTTGGCTTTTCCAACTATGACCATTGGATAGAGTGAATCAATGGCTTATGTTCAAAGTTATTCTCATACTATATAATGGTATAGGAACATGGAGAGATTTGGTTGATTTTGTATCGCTGAATAATATAAAATATTATGAGTGCAGACGCTCCACCCCAAGGTTTGTTGCTCCTTCTCGGTCGTCGGGAATCTCTATGTTCTTGCACTCTTTCGTCTACGACATGAGCTTTGTTCATCCTTTTGCCGACATGCGGGACATCTATGTGCCTCCATTTTACAAAATCATACTATATGCCTCCATGACACGCGGGACATCTAGCATCAAGGTGGCGTGTCATGCAAGAAAATGGAGATATGCAGTGCGTAAGTGAGTCGTGCACTTCGATGGCACCTAGTACTACTATGCAATATTTTTTGTCCTCGATGGCACGTCAATAGTGCATGTACTCAATGACAGAGCATAGGATGGTAGCCATGGACATGGTCGGCCCTTTTTGAAGAGAGTACTAATAAATAACTTTGATGTGTCCTGTCAACTCGCAGAACGACGAGAATCTTGCTTACTACGCCTTCTCCCTCGCCAACGCATGCGCGGTGGCTCGTAGCACAAGGAGAAACTTTTGCTTACAAGCGCTGGAGGTGCGGCAGTTCATTTGGTGTCAGATTGCCAGAAGTACTAATGTAGTACCATCATTATTGTTTGACTTTCGAAAGAGGAGAAGAGACAAGCGCAAGGTCACCTACTAACCTAGTACAGTACTACTATAGCCAAAGTTGGTCCACCTTTTTAGAGCATGGTTAATTAATATAGGCGGCTCTTGCAGCGGCACATCATTTAGAGCAAGTACTCTCTTCGTAGGAATAGAGGAAGTGAAACAAAAGTTGGAGTGGATGCTAGATTGCCAATTGAAACATGATTACATAGGAAAAAATCCTATAGCATTCTATCCTATGGATCAAACAACCAATGTAGGAAAATTATGAGGGAGGTCTCTCCAACAGTGTTCCTCGGCTCGCACCTAGCATCACAGTGGTCGAACTTGGAGTCATTCATCTGGTACACGTGGCATCTCAGATCTGGACACAAGGTGACGTGACCTCTCACTTCCTCCGCCATTTGAAGTGGCATGCCGGTGGAGGGCTAGCATACTCCAATATTAGGTTGGCTCTATGTGATGTGGCAACTTCATATACTAACCGGATGCTGGCTATACTACTACGATACTCACACTCCAAGAAGTGACTCGAAAACCATTCATAATTTGAGTCTATGACATGCATTTGAAAATGTACCATTCATTACATACAACAAGTCATCAACGCACAACAACAAGGATACATGTTGGATTATAGATTATTTCCAACAAAACATTCTAGTAAAAACTGAAGTTTTCATCACACAACAAATAACAAGCGATGAAATGAACTTCAACTCAACCAATCCTCAGTGTTGGAAACGCTTGCTTTGAACCATAGGTGCTCTGGGAAGGGCCAGCTATTGTCAATATCGAGAGCAACACAGGACTGATCATCCAGGCTGAAGCGGCATATATCAGGACCAGGGTAGGGAACCACCGCAATGTCTGAGGTATAGATACAGTTGCTTCTCATAAATGGTAGTAACGTTGTGTCAACAGTAGTTGGATCGCCTTTCACCATCATTGGATAGTTTTGTCCAAGGAAGAGCGAGTTTTCTCCAAGACTATCAATAGTCTACCAGGGAGAAGGTGTTGGTGCTAGCACACTAGTATCCATCCCGAATACCCTGCAACGGGTGTTGGAATAGGTACGAAGAAGGTGACCATGGGAGAGAACACCTTCTACCTCAGTAGTAATAATCACAGTGCACTGTATACAGACAAGAAGAGGTGATCCATCGGAATTAGTTGCTAGGCGCCACTAAGTATATAAGTTCTGCTCGTCCTCATGCTCGTGATCATCACCATCGTCATCTCCCCCTTGGTTATAAAATTTTTCAATTATAGGTCGTGGAATGTTCACAGGACCTTGGAAACACAAGAAGAAGGTTAATTGGTAAAGGGAAACTTGCTAACCCGCATGCAAGTGGATGAAACAATTATAATTATGGTGGAAGACAAATGTACCGAAACTACGAGGATCCCATGCGAAAACAGTGCCACGAGTGGTGGCAGCAAACACAAGACCCTCGTATTGAATTGCATCATAGTATACATCCGTGTATAGAAACTGATTGTTGAGCAATATCCATCCAGTCGAACCACGAAGGACGGCAACAAGCTTGTCGAAGATAGCAACAACTTGATAGTTCTTGTAATTCCAAGAGCGGTTGGGAACTCGACAAATTGCTATCTTCCATAGACCACAATCACCATGATCGTATTTGAACATACGTAGATCATTTGTGTGCTCAACCTCAGGGCACTCGGAGATTTTTGGAAGTGGAATCCGCTGACGAGTGTACACATTCACAAGTTCCCACTAGCAATTGTACCCAATATAAACAACCCAATCTCCATTTGCGCCAGCCCAGGCCTTACCCTGAAGTGATGGCATCTTGACATCACACGTATCATTATCAAGCAGCATCAACTTGCACAAGGCGATGCCTATATCCTCCACGCCCATGCGAACAGGCTTATAGTGAAGAAGATAGGGAAGATCAAACCGCTCCTGGACCCTTGGGTTCCTTGTAATGATGTTATTAGTTAAGTCAAGAATGGGCTTGAATGAACTTGCCATGCCAGCCGAGGTGATGGCGTCGCACCGATCAATGAGTTCCCCCACCACGTCATCTTTCAGATCGGGGCAAGAATAATGGGGTCGTTTCTAGCTTGTTCCCTCCATGGAGAATACGATCGAACAATGGCAGAAGGAAGGGTGAAGGCAAGTGGAGGAGGGAGGAAGAGTGTGCGACCGCAGTTCCAAATCGAGAGGGAAAGGCGAAGAGTCGGTGGACGGTTGCCAGTTTGCCATGGTACACGAAGAGCCACCCCGTCCTACATGTCCTTTTGGAAATTGTACAAAAGGACTCGCCGTCATCTCACTGACATGTTGGAACAGGACCACATGTCAACGAAACATGGTGTGTAATTTCTTGTTCAAAATGCGTTCTGGCCGCGTTGGCCCGAGGTGCCACATTAGTTATCGACCTTTATTTTTTAATGGCGCGCCGTTCAGTTTTGAAGCATGACTAACTGGTACTGTTTGTAGAGAAAATATAAACACTAAGTGATGCCCAACTTGCTTCTCACACTATCACCCTCTCTCTAGATGCCCACTTGCTTCTCACACTATCACCCTCTCTCCAGACCTAAAAAGGACGGCCTCTCTATCCCTCCTCACCGGTGGTCACATATCCTCCGGGGAAGAAAAGGACGTGCAGCGTTGACGCACTCCTCGTCGGCGAGCGAGGTCATGCACTGACGACAAGGCCGTCCTCTTAGACCTAGCGCCCGCGTGGGATGGCCTCTGTCCCCAAGATCACCGTCGTTGTGCGTGCGGAGGACGACGACCATGAGCGAAGCCACTTCCCGCCGACCCTCAGGTATGCTACCTATTTTTGAACCATACCCTTGTTCTATTGCCCCATCTTCCACGTCACTGCATGTGGATCTTTTTCCACTCCACCATCTTCCCAATTTCCTATCCTCTGCTCTGCTGGTCACGCAGACGAAAACCTTAATTTTCACTATTAAAGGAAAAAACTACTTCATGCAGACTAATCCATGTTTGGGTTGAATAAGGAAAGGAAGGGAGACTATATTGTCCAAGAGAGTAGGCATCGAACCCGCATCTAGGTTGAAAAGGGGGAAATCAGTAGCTAAGGAACGATTCTCGTGTCTCTTGGTTGAAGAAGGGTAGAAAGGCATGACAACGCAATAGAGAATGACCAGGTCGATCGGTTTGTTGTACTCACATAGGATAAAGGTGGCTAAAGAGAACAAAAAATGGGACGTAATCCACATATGCTGCCTGGATATTTGTTGCTCTGGGCAACCATACCTCCCTCACCACTCTATGCGTCCGTGGAGGTACATCGTACTGGTGCGCCCACTATCCGAATGGGTCTCCCATGCTCTTATTGCCACTTTTTTGCTGTTAGTATAATGCCAGCGGTAAAGTCAACCAATGCTACTGCTAAAGTGATGCACATTTAACTAATGCCGCACTCAGTTTAATGGCACCAATAAATTTAAGCAATGCCATTTAATGTCTCTGGATTATTTCAGGGTTAGCTGTTGATTGTGGGTGTATTAAAGATTTTTCAGCTAAGGCATTCTAATGTTGTTCCACAGCCAGTATACCAACGATGAAACTTGTTACTACCTTCAGATTTTTTGCAGTGTTAATGCTTATAGATTACATACCTCACTTTCATGAGATAAGTCAATTTTTTGTACAGTGTCACCTAAATGCCAAGGCGCTGATGTCATTTTATTTTGGTTAAACTGCACAAAAAGTTATGAAGACAAGAGGAAAGGTCTGCTCACCTCCTCCTTTAACTATTGTATTGATTCATTCAATCAATTTTTTATGTTTGATCGATTATCAAGATTGGGAGAGCAATTTTTCATGTCCACTCAAGTTCGAAATGATATTTACCTTGAAGGTACATGGTTTGCAATTTTTTAATACTTTCATTAGTTAATAATGCTAGTTACCTTCAGACTTTTGTATTTGGTTTAATGCTCTTGCACAGCTAGTATACCAATGATGAAACTTGTTAACTTTACATTTTGTATTGTTAATTCTTATAGAAATCTTCCGGTGCTAGAGCTTATGGAAACCTTTTCAGTAAAACCATTGTACTGTACCCTGTAATAAAATAACTACTCTACTGTTGCACTAGCCACTGGATTAGTGTATATTTGTACTATTCGAATGGTGTTGCATTAGCGTATGGACATATATAAAGTGTTGCAAGAAAACTACTACTTGTTTTTCTAAATACTGGACGTTTAGGTACTTTAAATTGAACTGCGGAAACGTCTTATATTAAGGAACAGAGGGTGTAGAGTTCACTCAAATTATCTTGGTAAAGCTAGTCACACCTTTGTTAAAATTAATGTTCATTATGTTATCAGAGGAGGTCTGTAAGTTTGTCTCTAATGCCTGTTGACTACAAACCTGACATCATGATGTAATGTTAAGTCATTTCCTTTTGTACAGTGTCACTGAATTGTCAAGGCGGTGATGGCATTTTATTTTAGTTGAACTGCACAAAATAAAAAGAAGAGGAAAGGTCAGGAATCGATCATTCTTTCAGAAATAACTATATATGCCTTTCTGACATCATCCGTTGTTGCCTTATTTGTTCCTTCAAACAGGTGGTTAGAAACAGTCTTGCTACCTTTTCCCATTAAGAAATTGGAATGCTTATATTTGTGAGTCTATGCTTCAACAAGTGCCACTTTTATAGTAATCACACTTTCAATATCTATGCATACAGGGATGCTCGATTTTAGTGGAACTGCACAAAAAGTCCAACTGGTTCAACATTAGGAGCATGTTTTCTTCCAAACCTTTATATCCAATTGGTGGTACTATGAGCTATTCATTACGAAGGTACATGGTTTGTTACTATCTTGCTACTCTTTTTGTACTGTCATTGGATAGTAATACTAGTGGCTTTCATGTGAATTTATTGGCAGGGTGGACCTACGTTGGAGGTGCATGACAGGATTCAATGATTTGATGCTCAATTTTGGTTGTATCGATTTCACCTCTTCCATCACTGCGAACATGGATATCCTTGGTCTGATGAAGAATAGGCGCTATATTTCTGCTCTGAACCAGCAAATCAATTCAGTATGAAATTGTCCAGGGCAAAACATGACTGTATCAAATTGTCAAGTGCAAAACATGATAGATGCTAAGCGGAAGAGACATGTTTAAACCGAAAATACAAGGTAGGGTATATGTTTACTAGCTGCTTGATATTTGTGTAGACAGAGATGTCTGCCCATTGCTATTTGGCGAACACATAAAGTGGCCGCAATTTTGGTTGAACTGCACAAGAGAATAGTATAGTCACTGCGTGCAGTGCCATTTGAAAATAGACACAGAAAGATTGGATAGTCACTTCATGGACTGCAGAAAAGTAGTATTGTACTATTTATTGGCCAACACTAGGTGCTTCATTGCTTTGTTGTTATTATACAATGGACATCATTTTGCCTAAGTTAAAGTGTCTATTCCGAAAATAGTCTCGCTGTGTGATCGAGAGAAGACCAAATCATATTGCAGTGGATGTTCCTCCATCATGTGTGGTTCATTCTCATGGTTCCAACTGTTGGTGAAACCACTTATATTTGCAAGATGAATTGCAGACTTCACAAACAAATTTGTCTTTCAGTCTGTACTGAATGTTGGCCAAGAGAAGTATCCATGTTAGTACGAAGAACATATGTTTTTCTAGATCTTTGCTTTTGGAGCTACATATTTATATATGATCTGTGAATCATTGAGATGCATTAACATGTTGATCTTATGTATGGGAATCGTACTAGTTGGTTTTGAATTTGGGCTACTAATGTGAACATATTACAATGCCAGGCCTGTGAGTCTCGTGTGAACATTTTAAATGGATCGACTCTTACTACTCTGCACAACATGATCCTTATTTCTGTGTTCTCAGTGTTTACAAGTTACTAACAGTTCCTTATTTCTGTTTGCTCAGTGTTTACAAGTTACTGATCGATCACTAGCTAGCCTACTAATGTGCTCCTGGCAGTTTTAGTTCCAACGCAAGATCCGAAGTGGTAGTTTTTTGAATAAAAATCCCTACCTCTGAAGAAACTGACAAGCTGGTCTGAAGAAAATGCCATGCGAATCTGAAGAAAATGCCATGCGAATCTGAAGAAAATGCCAGCAAAAACGTTTGCAAATTCCTTATCTCCCAGCAAACGCTCATCAGCTAATGCGATCGTACACGAACACCATCCGACCTACTCGATCCTACACGTACACTAACTGACCTACTCGATCCTACGCGGATAAATAGCGGATCACACACATACTACCTCCTTTCCAGTTTGCAGGGCTCAATTCAAAAAACGACCTACTCAATCCTACACGAATAAATAGCGGATCACGCACGTACTACCTCCTTTCCGGTTTGCAGGGCTTAATTCAAAAATCTAAACAACCAAGGTAGATGATGAGTGGTGGAATCATTTTTGACAAGGAGGGAGTACCTCATCTGGATGATTCCAGTGCACTCGTTTGACCGTCATGCCGGCGTGCGACCCAGCACAGATGGGACACACCACTAACGGGATGGGACGGGACAGTCATAATTTCAGTTTTTCTACTTTTCCACGGCAAGCTGGCGCACTAAACCATGCCTGCTTATGCATTGAATTCCGATGACTGCGATGACCGTCGCGTTTCCTGTGACACGCTAGTTCACCTAACTTCCACCTATAATTACTGTTTACCGGACTTTTCCGGTGGCACCATCAACCAAATCGCCCTATCCTCATAAGCCCCCACCAGCTCGACGTCGCTCGCCACTTATGCTCGCTCTCGCCACGTCCGCCATGCCACCGCCTGTCCACGATAGGCGACACCAGAGGCGGTCACCGCCGGAACTAGTGTTCGGTTTCTCACCGGAAGGCAGACGGAGGGAGGAGGCATTCTATCGGTCTTTAGATGGCAATTCGGACTATGAGGAGTTGTTGGATCTCGACCGCCTGGTGGAGGAGTAGCATGTTGCCGATTTGCGCCGCCAGCGGGACATGGAGCAGCAGCGCACTGACGCTCTGAGTCGCGAGCAGAGCGCCCGCAACTGGGCCGACTACATGAAGGCCGGCGCCCGGCAAATAGCCCTGGAGGCTGTCGGGCACGCACGCGTTCGCGACGCTGATTTTTACTACCAGCTCGTCAAGTGGGTTTCTCGCTTAGAAGCCGAAGCTTAGGTGGACCACGCCGGCATGGAAAGGGCCATCGCGTGCGAGCAACACGCCCTATCGCACCTCTGGCAAGTCCGAGGCGAGGCGGAGGACGCTGGTGCTGGCGTTTAGCATGTACCGCAGATGGCGGCCGACATCGTCTAGTTAGCTAAGAGTAAGTTAGTACTTGTATGCTACTACAGTATTAGTGGGAGTAGATAGTTAACTTGGCTATGATGGTTGTCAATGTGGAAGTTTAGTACTCTATATGTGGATCAGACCTGTTACTTTGCTCTGAATGTTGAACTTTCCGTTTGAACGTACGGAATGGGCTGTTATTTGTTTTTATAAATGGGTTGTATTTGTCCTCCGCGGGTTTAGAGGCTGACTTGTGGGCCTACCAAGTTGACGCGTACACAATCAGTAGATGATTGTACATGGAGAGGATGGCAGCAGGGACCTGCCAAGGTCATGGCAGTACACAAGCAAGTGCCTCCTTATTTCAAGCCTGTAAAAAAATGGCTCCTCCTAATGGATTTCTGACATCTGGGTCCCATGCCATTGTTAACGTAGTCAATAAACGAGAGAATTGCACAACAAGTGGCTGACACCAGGGACCCAGCAGCTCGCCCAGTTATTTTTGTTTTGGGTTAATTTGATAAATGCCACTCCAAATATGGTGTTTCCGAGAAATGCCACTGCAATTTCCAAACTTTGAAAAATGCCATTTCATGCCATTTCCAGTGTCATTTTTCGAAGTCTGGAGTGGCGTATTTCAAAGTTTGCAAATTGCAGTGGCGTTTTCCAAAGTTTGCAAAAATTGCAGTGGCATTTTTCAAAGTTTGGAAATTGCAGTGGCATTTTTTAAAGTTTGGAAATTGCAGTGGCATTTTTATGAATCGCCATAATTGGAGTGGCACTTATCTGAGACGGAAGCAGGGTGTCAATTGGGCTATGCGGGGCACTCTGGCCTGTCTAGACAACCTTCTCTTTTATGTTTACCATAGACCAGCCCATTATTTTTTTTCTGAAAATGGCTAGCTCAGTTTTTTTGTGATTTGCCAAGTAAGTCACTTTGTCAGGCCTGTTAGGCTGCAAATCTTTCAAGATGAGGAGAGCTTCATTCGGCTGGCCGAGAAAATGTCCTATCAGTAATGAGAAATGGGTTATACATTTTTAAAACACATGAAACTGGCAATTAGTTTCAAATTTATTTTTTCATTTCGAGATTTTAAATTGCAATGATTTTTATGCGTAGACAATTTGTTGGATTTTATATTGATATACATTTATTTTTAAAATCAGTTTGAATGTGACTCGAAATTTTGGGATTAAAAACAGTTCGGACCGCACCGAAATATGCAAAATTTCTTATAATTTTTTAACCGTGGCCACAATATGGGATGTAATGTTAACAAAAACAATATGGGCTCCAAAAAACCTTAAGAATTAGCAAATGGGTTGTAAATTATTAGAAATAATGGCAGATGGGATGTATGATGTTTTCCACAGATTTGAGGCTTTCCTAAAAAAAGGTTGACGCACAAGCAGTGACTGTTGGATGTCCATCCAACGGCCATCGTTGTCAGCGACCCCGACTCGATGTCACATCGATCTAGCCGGTAACACCTCATATCACTTTGCGGCCTCACGCACGGTATCCCCGCGGGTGTCGCCTTACCTTTGCCCGGGACCGTTTGCGCCTTTTGGCTCACGTATATGATAGTGTCGCTAGCATCCATATGATAAGGAGCCCGGGCTGACATGACTAGTCGTAAACCCAAAGTGGCACAGACTTACAGGGACAGGCATCCATGACCCAGCATCGAACGTGTCGGTCATCAGCGGGTGAATCCAGGCTGTAGCACTGGGCTAGCAGGACTCCGGTGAACCGGGCTGTAGCGGGCTAACAGGACTCCGGTATTCATCACGTGACATTTCCCCGAAGGGACAGACACAGGAACGAAGAAGGACACATGCCGGCCAGCCTAAGTGTTCCGGAGCAGTAGCAAGCTACCAAGGCTCAATGGAAAGACCAGGAGACATTTCCCGGTAAGAGAGGCTACTAAAGATAAACAACTAGATGGTCAGATCCCACACATACCAAGCATTTCAATAACATACACACAATATGCTCGATATGTGCAATACAACATGGCATCACAAAATGACTCTACGACTCAAGTAGTTTATTCAATAGGCTCCGAGGAGCGAGATATTACAAACATGGGTCTCATGACCCAACATTCAGAGCATACAAAACAAAGCACAAACGGAAGCTATCATGTCTGAGTACAGACATCTATAAATGAAAAAGGCTGAGAAGCCTGACTATCTACCAATCCTGCCGAGGCACAAGATCGTAGCTGAGGTAACAAGCTAAACGTCGAAGTCCACGTGGAACTACTAGTGAGACTGAAGTCTCTCTGCAAAAACATAAAGTAGGCACACGTGAGTACAAATGTACCCAGCAAGACTTACATCAGAACTAACTACATATGCATCATTTTCAACAAGGGGATGGTGGGGTTTAACTGCAGCAAGCCAGCTTTGACTCGGTGGCTATCCTAAACTACGACTGCAAGCGACTCTTTTGAGGTGGCGCACACGAGTCCACATATTCACCATATCAATACACCACTATGGATCCGCTCCCGTCTCCCTACGAGAACGCCATCCATAGCACTCACGCTTATCTTGCGCATTTTAAAGTATCCACTTTCACTTGTCTATGAACTGATATAAGCAACCCAGAAGTCCTTTACCGCGGACACGGCTATTCGAATAGATCATATTAACCCTGCAGGGGTGTACTTCTTCATACATGTTTCCACCACTTAGCGTCTGCACACGACATGTGCTCGGCAGACTTCAAGCGAAAGCCGACGTGGGTGTAGACCACAACCTACCTAAACACTCAAGTCTCTAGTCCAGGTTTATCGCCTATTCGGGTTCCATCCATGAGGAGATCCGGCCGGAGTTTCGCTCACAGCCCCAAACGATGTGAACAGGGTTCCCGAGATACCAAACGGGCATCCGGTACACCGTGCCACGTACCTACCGCATCACAGCCCACCCCTACGGTCAGCGCTGTCCACGGCCTCCAGTAAGCTACAAACACCAGAAACTACTTGCAACTCCTGGACAGAGGACTAGGGTGAATAAGAAGTCGAGCGGGGTCATATTTCAGGGCCCAATGTATGGTAGTAGCTGAATCATGGATCACAAACACAGAACTCAGTTCCTGAGGACGGCTTCAATGAGACAACCCACCATGTACTCCTACATGGCCTCTTATCGCTACCTTTACCAAATCGTGTTCACACGCTTAGCTCACACACAGTAGGACATGTTCACACGCCTCTGATTCATCCCCGATGAATCAGACCTGACTCAACTCTAAGCAGTAGCAGGCATGACAAACAAGCATGAATGAGTAGGCACATCAGGGCTCAAACAACTCCTACTCATGCTAGTGGGTTCCATCTATTTACTGTGGAATGACAGGTCATGCAAAGGATAAAGGGGTTCAGCTACCACAGCAAGTAACAGATGAATCGGTGTTGTCCTAATGCAGTAAAAGAGAGCAGGAGCGAGAGAGTAGGATTGTATCGGAATGAACAAGGGGGTTTTGCTTGCCTGGCACTTCTGAAGATAACATTGAGTCTTCATCAGTGTCAACGATCACATCATCGGTATCACGTCTATCGAGAGGGGACAAATACCGGCAACACAGAAGGGAACACAATCAATGCAATGCACAATATGATGCATGATCATGACATGGCAAAATGAATGTGTTTTGGGCTAATGCAACTAGCAACAGATTAAATGAAGTTGGTTTGAATACAAGATTCAAATTCCAAACTCCATATGTGATTATTCAAATGCCATTTAATTGATTTGTGCTAAACAGCAGCTATAAGTTGTTCTAACATGCATGAAAATGGTACAGATGGATTCCTTGAATTTTTCTGATAATTTTTCATATATAAATTATCTAATTTGGAGTTACGGTTGAATTTCTATGATTTTTAGAAGTTTTTACAAATTTCTGGAATTTCCTGAATATTTATAAAATGAACTAAATTCCAGAAAAGGAATATTGC
>NC_041388.1:190976799-190983358 GCF_002162155.2 Triticum dicoccoides
TAGCCGCTAATGATGCCCACGTCATCATCACCGGACTTACGCCGGCGGCGACCAAAATGGCGGCGGCAACGCGCCGGACTTGCGCTAAAGGCGACGGAGGCGGCGGCTGGGGGCACCGGGGCGTAGCCCGGGCTCTCCCGCATCTGATGGGGTAGGTGGGAGGCTGCGGGAATGCCGGGGCTCGTCGGAACGGAGCTCGCGGCGGCGCCGGAGTTCGGGTGGTAACGGGCGCGAGGCCCTGGTGGGGTTTTGGGCAAGCTGAGCTGCGCATGGGCTTCCTGTGAGCCCCACGAGCTCAAAGCCGTGCTCGGACGCGACCGAAACAGGCCATGGCCGCGACGGCAGCATGGCCGGCGGCAGCGAGCTCCGGTCGTCGGCAAAGTGGCAGTTGCGGTGTGCAAACGAGAGAACGGAGAGGGGGAAACAGCAGAGGAGCTCACAGCGGGTGCAGTGGTGGCCTCGGCGAGCTCGGGGAGGCACCGGAGCCGACGAATTTGACGAAGATGGCCGGCGGGTCCGAGGTAGAAGACGACGTCGATGGCGGCGATGCGGCACGTCCGGGGCCTCGTGGCTCGTTGAGGAGGTAGAGGGAGGACCCGCGGAGCTTCCTGGGGCGTCGGTGAGGCTAGGGGTGGCCGGTGGCCATGGGTACGGCGACGATGGCGGCGAGCTCCGCTCGGTGGTGTGCGCGAGAGGGAAACAGAGGAGGGAATGGGGTCCAGGGGGAGAGAGGGGAGGTGCAGGGGGCGAGAGGGAGTGCGTGGCTCCCTCGGGTGCCTCCAGCGGCGAGCAGGTAAGCAGGAGGTGGCCGGAGCGTGCGCGCGCGCGCGTCGGGCACACGCCCTCCTGCCTACTGGCAGGAGGTTGAAGACGGTGGCGACCACGGTGGGCTGGGCCGCACAGTGCTGGACCAGCACAGGAGCTGGGCCGGCTCTGGTGGGCTGCACGGGTAAGTCCAGGTAAGTTTCTGTTCTTTTTATTTAATTCTGTTCTGTTTTTCTTTTTATTTAATTCTTTTGCCATTGTTTTGAATTTAAAAATAATTCAAACAATGCCAAAGCTCCTCTGAATATTTTTATTTTGCTAGATGGACTTTTCCAAAAGCTCATAAAATATTTCAGGGATATTTGAAATTATATTCTAATTATATGAATATAATTCAAATTCAAATAGCTAATGAATTAAATTCAAAGTCCCAAAAATAAATCCTTAAAAATGTTCAATATTTTGGTTGGGACCAGAACCCTTACCAAAAATTATCAAACATTTAAGAAGAACATTTTGGAGCAAAGAATGAGATTTCCAGGGTTTTTGCCCCTCTTTTATTTAGGGTTTTGAGGCTTCCAATATTCCTCAATTCAAGTTTCAAAAATATAGACATGATGCACACATGAAGCTAACCTAGAGCAATGCCTGAAGCTAGGGATGTGACAACTCACCCCCACTAAACAAGAATCTCGTCTCGAGATTCAAGCGTAGGGTAAGGTGAAAGGGGAACGCAAACTAGCACAACTTCACGATCCAGTTGCACTTCAAATGGACGTTGATTCGTTCACCACCATTGTCTCGAAGTCTTGCTCTGAGAACTCCAACTAACATGACAACGAGAGGAAAAGAGAGACCCTGAAAGAATGGTTCTTCTTGAAGATCGAACAACTCAGGATTAACTCACGGAATGAGACATAGCAACATCTCTCGAGCTGAGAGGCGAAGCACACATCCATAGGAATGGAGTGAAGCAGATGATGAAGGTTCACTAGGTGGACAACAATTTCACGCTTAAGAAGGTGGTAATCGATTGCCAACGTAGCGAGGAGTTGAGTTGCCATGATACCACAACGAGGCATCTTAAGGAAGGTGACTCGTAGAAATATCCCCTTAAGTGGCAAAAAGAATTACCTTTGATATAGAGATCATTGAGACTCTCTATATCAGCCTAAGGCAATTCCCAAGCGATCGTTTGGAGGGGGTCAGTAGGATGACAAACTCAGACTTGGATGATGTGGATTACCTTGTTGAAGACAACGCAATGGATGAATTTGCTTATCACCGGAAATGGAAGAGATCCATGGTAGAATGGCACATTGGCGGTGCAAGCTGGGAACAAAATGCAAATGTTGGGAATGATTCTGGTAACTGGGGAAGAACCCAACAATAGAGAGTGAATTCACTGTTGAGAAGTTATAGCATAACCGAGGAAGTTGAGAGCAAACCTAGCTAGTGCCGATGGTAACACCTAACGCTTGTGCATGCTCTCAAGAACTTGAGCATTTCCACAATCATCAAGGTTTTATCAACAACCGCGTCAAGGGTCCGATAAACACAACTTACTACCATGATGAATGGTGATGGACGATGCAGATGCGAAGGAGGATAACACTTTCTCAGATTTCACCTTAGCGAGCCAAGGAACGAAATCTGGACGATCGACCGAGAGACATTTAGCACTCCGCTTCTAATGTTCTCCTTGACGTGCTAGTGTAACCCATTCATAGATATGGTTTGATATCTAGAACATCAAGTAAAAGGTCGGACTTCGGAACATAGAAATCCATAGGGGCAACTAGGGAGTAAACCCTACGAAATCCCTATGGGGAGGTGGCCAACTTCCTCAATCAAGATATTATAATAACAGGTCTTCCGGCTGGGTGTGTTGACCACGACATCCACATTACCGGTTTCCGAGGGACCGATATTATAGTTCTTGGGAAATGTTCCAACCATCATATCTGCCTGAGATTCAGATCTGGTTGGTGTCAGGATATTCCAGACTCATCGAGCCTAGGAAGAAAAATGAAAGTTTGCAACACAAATCGACGAGATGACGTTGCGGGATTCTCGGGAGATGAACTACGATAGCAAGCTCCAAAACATGAGCTGGTTCTGCTACAAACATGTGAACACGTTGTCCTAGACAAAACATTATCACATGGTAGTCTTACAACAAAACACTACCGAGTTCAGGTGGGGAACCATACTCGAGGACATTGAAGCCCTTGCATAAGGCATGCTCTTAAGAAGGAACTTCTTCTCCTTGAACAAATCAATCAGTGGCTTAGTGTGCTAGGGACACATATAGAATGAAGGTTGCAAGTCTCCAGACTACAGAATACTTCGCACGTGTGCATGACTGATTTGGGATGATTCCAAAGAAAGCAACATTGACTTTCTCGAATCCACGGCGGCAACTTGCATCAGATGCACATGAATTAAAGGAAGTCACTACCTTTATCCAAACATATGCTTCATGAGCTAGCATGAACAAATGCTTTCAAAAATTTCCAACACTAGCTTAATGCTCAACAAAATCATGGAGGAGATAAGGATGTTGTCAATGGGCTCAACAACAATTCATCCGGGTTTCCTTTTAAAAGGAATTCCATAGTTAAGTGAACACGGTGATAGCATTGGTCAGACCAAAGATGTAATGGTGTATGCTCGAGGGATCAACCACGAATAGGACAACATTACGAGCATCGTTGGTACTGATTTGATTTGACGATAGCCCACACTCAAATCAAAGGATTGATAAGACAATAGGTCCAGCAACTGATCACAGGGACCAATCGATGAAGATATCATCTTTCTTCAACACACACTACACAAGATTATCCCTTTGGAACGAACTAAGTCAGGCAAGCTTTTATCCTCCAACTCTCCAAGTTGTTGTCTAGCTTAACCAACTAGCTCCGGGATATCCAACACAGATTTTTGGAGAAAGGGTGGTTCACAAGAGACCAACTTGATCACGAGCTCAACATAACAGTCAGGGAACAACCTGGTAATGCTTCTGAGAAGATATTCGGAAAATCACGAACCACCGGTATGTTACTAAGCTCGAGAACAATCTTGCCTTTCAGGGCAAGACGATATGATCAAATGAGTGAGGACTTGACAAGATCCTAACTCATCAATCGAAGGGTGCACCAAAATAAGGACTAGGTAGCATCAATCTTAGAATGATGATTCAATAACTAACACACTAAGAATGAAATTATTGTCCTTTATCTACCCAGCAATGGGGTTGCTAGGAGTATTGAGTTCACACATCATGATTCACTGGTCGGCATTCCGGTTGCGGCAACACGGAACCGAGGGATGAATAATGATGGCGAGAAGTATCACTACATCAAGAATTCACAAGAGCCGGTGCAATCCTCATGAAAATCCTGACCTAAAGACGGTAATACTTCAGGGTAGAACAGAATCAAAAGCTGGGCTGGCATTTTGATCTGCGGAGTACAATTGCTTTGACCCAATCCTAGATATGGATGAGATTCTGGAGTTTGTTTCTCCTATTCATTCTGAAATAGAATGGCTTGACGGACCACAAGAGTAATAGGCATCAATAAACGAACACACGCATACTCTTGACTATCAATTGATAGACGAAGGTCAGTAGACAACTAAAGAGGGACAACTCAAAGGAACATATAACTTTCTGAGTTGTGGATGCATAAATTAGTATGTCGAGCGAGATCAACATTTCTTCCAGATAACCCATGCAAAGAGGTAGGACTGGCAGAGTCACGATTTATGAATGGAGATCTCCTCAAGAGTACTCTAATTGTGATCTTTTGATCCAACAAACTTCTGCCATAATGGTTCATGGTATTTGGAGGAACGATATACCACGGACCTCGAGGACTATCGCAAAGGTTACTAATATACTAAAGGCACTAGCAATTACTATCAACATGATGTAAGTAGGGTGAATATCGGGTTTAAGAACCCAGGAATAGAATACCTAATAACTAAATGGCATCACGGGATGCTTTCGATAATGACGGCCAGAATCATCACACTGGAACATAAATCATGGCTAGACTACTAGATGATCCCCTGAGACACCTAGGGTCATAATAATAACTCCAACATAAAGGTTGAGGCAGTAGAGTACCTCAGCTCAACAATTTGTGTGATTAACCTGGCCTAACAGACATTGAAACCGGAGAAAAAGGATTTTGCAAATGCATCAGACTCTTTAGAAACCTGGGATGACTCGGACAGCATAACGACTGTAAATGCTCAGAAAAGATTTGAGACATTCACAAAAATGGTGGCATAACCACTCAGAAGCACAATATCAAGGTTTCGAGATCAACAGTTAACATACAGAAGATAGTAGGAACTGAACTGAGGCTTGAATCAACAATCTTATAAGTCTACGGATTAGTAACACATGATCCTGATAGAAAAAAGAGATAGCCTAGTTCTTAATCCCCGTAGGAAAGATAAGATGACTCAGATCAGAAGGGCATAAAGTATAAGGAGTAAAAAGAGCCTTACGTTCCATCCCACAATCAATTCCCTTATATAACTAAAGAATTTCTAGACTCAACTTCGACCAGTTTGGCTTGGTAATCCTACAGGCAGTCAAGCTCTGATACCAACGCTGTCAGCGACCCCGACTCGATGTCACATCGATCTAGCCGGTAACACCTCATATCACTTTGCGGCCTCACGCACGGTATCCCCACGGGTGTCGCCTTACCTTTGCCCGGGACCGTTTGCGCCTTTTGGCTCACGTATATGATAGTGTCGCTAGCATCCATATGATAAGGAGCCCGGGCTGACATGACTAGTCGTAAACCCAAAGTGGCACAGACTTACAGGGACAGGCATCCATGACCCAGCATCGAACGTGTCGGTCATCAGCGGGTGAATCCAGGCTGTAGCACTGGGCTAGCAGGACTCCGGTGAACCGGGCTGTAGCGGGCTAACAGGACTCCGGTATTCATCGCGTGACATTTCCCCGAAGGGACAGACACAGGAACGAAGAAGGACACATGCCGGCCAGCCTAAGTGTTCTGGAGCAGTAGCAAGCTACCAAGGCTCAATGGAAACACCAGGAGACATTTCCCGGTAAGAGAGGCTACTAAAGATAAACAACTAGATGGTCAGATCCCACACATACCAAGCATTTCAATAACATACACACAATATGCTCGATATGTGCAATACAACATGGCATCACAAAATGACTCTACGACTCAAGTAGTTTATTCAATAGGCTCCGAGGAGCGAGATATTACAAACATGGGTCTCATGACCCAACATTCAGAGCATACAAAACAAAGCACAAACGGAAGCTATCATGTCTGAGTACAGACATCTATAAATGAAAAAGGCTGAGAAGCCTGACTATCTACCAATCCTGCCGAGGCACAAGATCGTAGCTGAGGTAACAAGCTAAACGTCGAAGTCCACGTGGAACTACTAGTGAGACTGAAGTCTCTCTGCAAAAACATAAAGTAGGCACACGTGAGTACAAATGTACCCAGCAAGACTTACATCAGAACTAACTACATATGCATCATTTTCAACAAGGGGATGGTGGGGTTTAACTGCAGCAAGCCAGCTTTGACTCGGTGGCTATCCTAAACTACGACTGCAAGCGACTCTTTTGAGGTGGCGCACACGAGTCCACATATTCACCATATCAATACACCACTATGGATCCGCTCCCGTCTCCCTACGAGAACGCCATCCATAGCACTCACGCTTATCTTGCGCATTTTAAAGTATCCACTTTCACTTGTCTATGAACTGATATAAG
>NC_041388.1:190985640-191025785 GCF_002162155.2 Triticum dicoccoides
GGCACCGGAGCCGACGAATTTGACGAAGATGGCCGGCGGGTCCGAGGTAGAAGACGACGTCGATGGCGGCGGTGAGGCTAGGGGTGGCCGGTGGCCATGGGTACGGCGACGATGGCGGCGAGCTCCGCTCGGTGGTGTGCGCGAGAGGGAAACAGAGGAGGGAATGGGGTCCAGGGGGAGAGAGGGGAGGTGCAGGGGGCGAGGGGGAGTGCGTGGCTCCCTCGGGTGCCTCCAGCGGCGATCAGGTAAGCAGGAGGTGGCCGGAGCGTGCGCGCGCGCGTCGGGCACACGCCCTCCTACCTACTGGCAGGAGGTTGAAGACGGTGGCGACCACGGTGGGCTGGGCCGCACAGTGCTGGACCAGCACAGGAGCTGGGCCGGCTCTGGTGGGCTGCACGGGTAAGGCCAGGTAAGTCCAGGTAAGTTTCTGTTCTTTTTATTTAATTCTGTTCTGTTTTTCTTTTTATTTAATTCTTTTGCCATTGTTTTGAATTTAAAAATAATTCAAACAATGCCAAAGCTACTCTGAATATTTTTATTTTGCTAGATGGACTTTTCCAAAAGCTCATAAAATATTTCAGGGATATTTGAAATTATATTCTAATTATATGAATATAATTCAAATTCAAATAGCTAATGAATTAAATTCAAAGTCCCAAAAATAAATCCTTAAAAATGTTCAATATTTTGGTTGGGACCAGAACCCTTACCAAAAATTATCAAACATTTAAGAAGAACATTTTGGAGCAAAGAATGAGATTTCCAGGGTTTTTGCCCCTCTTTTATTTAGGGTTTTGAGGCTTCCAATATTCCTCAATTCAAGTTTCAAAAATATAGACATGATGCACACATGAAGCTAACCTAGAGCAATGCCTGAAGCTAGGGATGTGACAGTCGTGCTTCTTCAATCTCTGCTCCTCTTGCTCCAGCCGCTCAAACAAGCGCCAGTGGGACTGCCAGCTCCCTCCTCCCCGCGGCCGGCTGTGCTGCCGCGCAGGCCTCACCGCCCCACCGTACTCCCATCGCTGGCCTAGCCATCCCTCTACCCACCCACACATGATGTTATTCTCCGGCGACGGCAGACGAACCAGTAAACCCTCGTCTAGTCATACTTCCCTCTGCGTGGGAAACAACTGTCAAGTCTTCCTTGGCTCCATGTCGTTCCCTTCCTAGGCCTTGTCGTCGTCCATCGCCCTGGTGCTCTCGGCGCGGCCTGGTCAACGTGGTCAACGACCGACATGCATCTGAAGTGGACTGTACGTGGAGAGGTTGGCAGCTGGGTCCACGGCCACACGCAAGGAAATGCCTCCTTATTACACGCAAAATACTGATTCCTCCACCTCACATCTGGGACCCACCGAAAGGGCCTCAGTATTTCATGAAAAAAACATTACCGCCGCTGACAGCTCGAACCCACCAACTATATCTTCGCACGCAAGGAAATGCCTCCTTATTACGCACAAAAAATGAATACTCCCCTGCTAGCTGGGAACCAGTATAGTGGGAGGCTGACTTGTGGGCCTACTAAGTTGACAGGGATGGAGGGCATTGTCAACTTAGTCAATATGCATGATTCTAGCTCAAGTGATCGTACGATGTCCATGCAACGGCCGTAGTGCTTCTTCAACCCCTGGTCTTCTTGCTCCAGCCGCCCAAACCAGTGTTGGTCGTGCCTCGTGCTCCTCCCTCCCGTGGCCGGCTGCGATGCCGCGGAGGCCTCACCGCCCCTACTACTCCCACCACTGGCCAGGCCATCCCTCTACTCACCCACACCCCCTGTTATTCTGCGACAATGGCAGCCTCACACCATAGTGAACCAGTGAACCCTCATACTCCTCTACACGTGGGCATCTACTGCCGCGTCCTCCCCGGCTCCGTGTCGTCCCCTTCCTAGGCCTCGCCGTTGTCCACCGCCCTAGTGCTCTTGGTGCAGCGTGGTCAACGTGGTCAAGGAACGACTTCCATCAGAAGAGTACTATACGTGGAGAGGCTGACAGCTGGGTCCATGGTGGCCGCAAGGAAGTGCCTCCTTATTACACGCAAAATAATTATTCGTCCACCTGACACCAGGGACCCACCAGACGACCCACCGTATTTCATGAAAAAACGTTTCCCCCTGACTGTTGGGACCCACCAGCTACATCTTCGCACACAAGGAAGTGCCTCCTTATTACGCACAAAAAAATGGATACTCCCCCTGCTAGCAGGGACCCAGTATAGTGGCAGCCTGACTTGTGGGCCTACTAAGTTGACGGGGACGGAGGGCTTTGTCAACTTAGTCAATATGCACGATTCTAGCTCCAGTGACCGTACGGTGTCCATCCAATGGCTGTAGTGCTTCTTCAACCTCTGGTCTTCTTGCTCCAGCCGCCCAAACCAGCGCTGGTCGTGCCTCATGCCCCTGCCTCCCGTGGCCGACTACGATGCGGCGGAGGCCTCACCGCCCCCTACTACTCCCACCGGTGGCCAGGCCATCCATATACTCACCCACACCCCCTGTTATTCTGTGGTGACGGCAGCCTCACACTGCAGCGAACCAGTGAACCCTCATACTCCTCTACGCGTGGGCATCCACTGCCGCGTCTTCCCCAGCTCCGCATCATTCCCTTCCTAGGCCTCGCCGTCGTCCACCGCCCCGGTGCTCTCGGCGCAGCATGGTCAACGTGGTCAAGGAACGACTTCCATCGGACGTGGACTATACATGGAGAGGCTGACAGCTGAGTCCACGCCGCAGCAAGGAAGTGCCTCCTTATTACGTGGAAAATAAGGATTCCTCCACCTGATAGCAGGGACCCACCGGACGGGCAACCATATTTCGCGAAAAAAATGTTTCCCCCTGACTGCTAGGACCTACCAGCGACATCTTCGCACGCAAGGAAGTGCGTCCGGGCAAAAAAAACAATTTGCCCCCTTGACTGTTGGGACCCACCAGCTACATCTTCGCAAGCAAGGAAGTGCCTGACAGTCGGGACCCACCTGGTCGAAGCGTATGTAGCATTGTCATTCTGGTGGCAAACATGTACATACATACTAGTCCATTTAGAGGCGCGCACGTGTCGTAGTAGAGGCGCGCACGTAGCATGTACATGTACGTACAGCGGCTAGTGTGCAAGAAAGAAAATACGGCCACATACGTACATATGGGCAGGGTCTCGAACCCCTACTCGTGCATACGTACGGCGAGGGCTCATGTACATGCTGGTTTAGAACGGAGAAATAGTGTCGTTGTTGAGTTCATGGGGAGCCAATCGGCTGGGTCAGAACGGAATATGTCATCGTGTTCATCGGGTGGGCTTGGACGGAACAGCCGATGGAAACGAGGCCTGGCATACCGCAGAACGGAGGAAACGGCCTTGTATTCGACTGGCCACGGTTGAAACGGGATCATGTTCACCGGGAGGGGTCTGGCATACCGCAAAACGGATGAAACGGACCTCCTACGGTCGAAACGGGGGTCCTGTTCATCAAGAGGGGTGTGGCGTACAGCAAAACGGGACTCCATGGGATACTGTTCATCTCCACTGTCGAACCCCCTCCAGCCTCCACGGGCTACTGGTCAACCACCATTGACCTCCTCCAGCCTCCACCTACGACTGTTCATGCACGGGCTCCTGTTCATCCAACCTCCACCACGCGCTACTCCACCGGCTACTGTTCAACCAGCCCTCTCCATGGGTTCCTGTTGAACCACCCCTCCATGGACTACTGTGCATCCAGCCCTCCACCGTCTACTGTTCATCCAGCCCTCCACGGGGTGGTCCTATTCATCCAGCCCACCACGGGGTCCTCTTCATCCAGCCCCAACCAGCTAGATCGTTCAGGGTCCTGTTCATCCAGGGGCAACACCACGAGGTCCTGTTCATCCACCCCCACCGGGAACTGTTCATCCAAACCCCCCCCCCCCAACAATGCTCACTGTTCATCCAGAGGCAGCATCGATCAGCTTCAGTTAGCAGCAGTAGCGAAGGAATCACTCGGTTTCAGTAACGTCGCTAGTGCAATCGCTCGGGTTCAGTTAGAGCCCAACACCTCGCTCGGGTTCAGTTAGAGCCCAACGCCTCGCAAACGCGCGTACATGTACGAGAGAAACACACATCGCTCGGCCCCCGACGACCCACCGTAACCAGGAACTCCCAAAAAAATTCCTCGCCCTCGCTTCTACCATGGTTGTTTCCGTCATGGACGGCCCAAAGAATGTCATGCAGCTGCGTCTCCGGCCCCCCAGGACGAAAAGCCCATTTTTTGTCATGATTTTTTGTCATAGAAGTAGGAGCCCACCACATCTATGATGATACCAGGTTTTCTCACAATTATCATCATAGAAGTGTCATAAGTATGAAAGAAAAAAATTCGTTCGGCCCAAAATGTCACGGATGTGTCTTTTTTTTGTAGTGCATGCCGGTGACGATGGAGATCGTCACGGTACTTTGGAGATGGAGATCAAAGGCACAAGATGATGATGACCATATCATGTCACATATTTTGATTGCATGTGATGTTTATCTTTATGCATCTTATTTTGCGTAGTACGACAGTAGCATTATGAGATGATCCCTTACTAAAATTTCAAGGTATAAGTGTTCTCCCTGAGTATGCACGGTTGCGACAATTCTTCGTGCTGAGACTCCACGTGATGATCGGGTGTGATAAGCTCTACGTTCACATACAATGGGTGCAAGCCAGTTTTGCACATGCAGAATACTCGGGTTAAACTTGACGAGCCTAGCATATGCAGATATGGCCTCAGAACAATGAGACTGAAAGGTCGAGCGTGAATCATATAGTAGATATGATCAACATAGTGATGTTCACCATTGAAAACTACTCCATCTCACGTGATGATCGGGCATGGTTTAGTTGATATGGATCACACGATCACTTAGATGATTAGAGGGATGTCTATCTAAGTGGGAGTTCATAAGTAATATGATTAATTGAACTTAAATTTATCATGAACTTAGTCCTGGTAGTATTTGCATATCTATGTTGTAGATAAATTGCTCTCACATGGCTTCCCCGTTTTATTTATGATATGTTCCAAGAGAAAACTGTTGAAAGATGTTAGTAGCAATGATGCGGACTAGCTCCATGATCTGAGGATTATCCTCATGTCGGTGTGGAACGACACCTATGGGATCACAAGAATCCCTCCTACGGTTGGCGGGGCACGGGGTCGTGAGAAGAGCAGATCTAACAGGTAGCACACGGTTCATTTATCCAGGTTCGGGCCACAAGGATGCATAAAACCCTACTCCTGCTTTGGTGGATTGTATATTTGTGTTCTTGAGCTAGCTATGGGGTGTGAGGAACTCCAAAAAGCCGAATCCTTCTCCTGGTCGCCTCGGGCCTCCTTTTATAGGAAAAGGGGTTGCCACAGTGGCACACAGGAGGTGGAAGGGTACAGTGATGCGAGGTTATCCCTCGCATTACATGACAAGGTGCATTTAATGCGTCTTACTTAGGTGTCCTTGCTTTATCGGGGACGGGGAAGAGATCTGTCTTGTTCGTCGCCGCTCCTTCTTGTGTCGACATGTGCCCTGGCCAGCGATGCCTAAGATGCCACGTAGGTAGGCAGGCAGCTGAGGTGGCGCAGTGGTGGGTCTTCACGAAGATCTGCATGCCGCCACGCAGGTGCCTGCCCAGCTGGTTGGGTCGGCAGCAGCATGCATGCGGTGGTGGAGGCTCAGTCGGCATGGGCCTGATGGTGGCCCTGTGGGTGTCCTCGGCAAGGGCCTTGCCAGGGCCCCGGCAAGGGTCTTGCCGAGGGGCATGCTGTCATCCCCGGCAAGGCGCTTGCCGGGGGCCTTGTGGTCCTGCTCTGCTGGGATCCCGCCAAGGGTTGTCGCCTCCTTAGTGCGTATCTGATCTTGAATGTCTTCACGAAGATATGCATGCTCCCATGGGGATGTCTCCCAAATCCTTGCCCCTTGGGGGTAGTGGACTCAAGGGTGATTCGCCCCGTAGGCGCGGGATGAGTCGCTGCGGCAAGGGTCTTGCCGGGGCTGCTAGAACTGGCTCCCGGCAAGGATCTCACTGGGGGAGTCCGCTTCGTCCCCTTTGCTCTTCGTGGTCTTGGCCTTGGCGTCGTAGTTCTCTTGAGCTTCGGTCTTACCCTGGCTCACCTCCCTTGCCTTGCTTGGTGTGGTGGTGCCCGTGGCTCAAACTGCCCGTGCACAGTTATAGGGGTACAAAAAGTGTACCCCTCTTTTTGTACACCGACAGGAGCCCCCGGGCCTAGTCCACACATAAGCGCAACGCGTTGTTTGGGCTAGGCCCAAAAACGGTGCGCGGGCAGGCGGGCGGTTTTTCCCATGATTCCCGCACGTGGCGCGGCGTGGGGAGGCGCGTGTGACGTGGGCGGCATGCGTGGGGTTGGTTCCCGTAGGCATGCGTCACGTCGTAGTAAAGGGGGCGGTTCGCGCCTTCCCCATAAACGGAGGGAGGCATGGAGGCGCGGCCCATTTACTGAATGGGGCCGAGGCGCGGTCCTCGAGGCGTCCACTCCCCACGATCACGGGGTGGGGAGAGGTCACCTCACCCGTCCCCTCGGTTCTGCACGTTTGCCACGTGTCTCCCATGTGCTTGGGGTGGCAAACGGTGGAGGCGGGAAACCGGGCTGTCGCTGGTTGGGGCAGCGGGTCGGCCCTGGCTCCCTGCGCCTCCTGTGTCTTCATTGGCCGAGCGGGGCGGCCAAGCCCCAACCCCGATCCTTTATAAAGAGCGGGCGGGGGGGATGGCGTCCCGCATTCTTTCATCTTCTTTTTCCTTCAGCTTCTGCTCCTCCCTTCCATCTGTCATGGAGAGAGGGAACCCCGGTCCTTCAACAGTGGCGGCGAGGGTCACCGCTCGACAACGCGTCCCTCCTTCTCCTGCGCCTGCGGTGGCAGAGCCAGCCGCGAGGGGAAGGGGGAGGGGGCGAGGCTGTGGGCGAGGCCGGGGCGCTCGGGGAAGAGGAGGACGGGGTGGTGCGCCGGCCTCGCCTCCGCCAGCAGCTCCTCCTCCAATGGAGGGCCATGTTGGGGATGACCCTTGCGAGTTCTTCGTCAGGCTGCGACGGCCGCCGCACCGTCGCCTTCGTCTCCCGACTCCATTTGCGCGGGAGATGGAGCTGGATCCACCGGAGTCGTTGTGGCTGCACATGCGGGGCTGCGGGATCAGTGGCACGTGGGCCCGCGTCAACTTCCCCGCCCCTCACGTGATGTATCTCTGTCGGGGATGGAAGACATTTGCCCATATCCACCGCTTGATGGAGGGGCTTACTCTCTATTTTAAGCTGATGGAGGGTGGCCTTCTCTCCGTCAAGGTCTTCGGGTGCTTTGGGACCCATGCAAGGTGCTGCGTGGAGAGCTCTTCTGATAGTCAAGACTCCTCCTCGGGCCGGAGTGACGAGGAGGACAGCGGCAGCGACGACGAGGGTAGTAGGCGGCAGGATGACGGGTCCGATTAGGTGTCGGGTACCGCTTCGTGCGGCACCGGCGACCCCATCATCCGCGTCGCCGGCTCCCTGAACTTCTCGGGGTCGTCTCCTTGGGCGGCTGGCGTTGGGAGGCTGCGGAAGAGGAAGAGGGTGGGCGGCAAGGCCGTCAAGTCGGAGTACGCGGGCACCGACGCCTTCGACGCATGCTGACGTCCTGCCGCCTCGTCTTCGAGCTCTGCTTCCGGTGCCGCCATCACCATCCAGCCTTTGGACGGCCACCAAGATGTTCTCTTGGTGTCTTCTGCCACCCGTAGCTCTCCTAGGTGCTCCTTTTGTCTCTTTTGCCTCCTTGACCTGCCTCCTGAGGAGAGGGACAAGAAAGGGATTACAGGCACCTTATCTCTTTTTAGTTTGTAAGCCTTCGGGCCTTTTTTGAATTTAAAACTTGTAATCCCATCATTCATGTTTTTCATTCCCTATGGACTGTACCTGAGTGGAATGTTTTTAATGAAAAAGGGACGCTTGCCGGGTCATTTGTTTGCAGGTGGAACCCACGACAAGGAGTAAATCCTTGATATCTTCAAGATAAACATTTCCTTGCCTGGCAACAGGCCTTGCCGTCTCCCCAATTCGCTCGACCTTCCTCATGCCCTTGGCGGAGGCAGGGATGAGGCGGGTTTAGGCTCCTTGTTTCATCCTTTCGCCGCCGCGACTACGACCAAACTTGGCCCCAGGAACGAGCCCTAGGGCCTAGAGTTATGGGAGCACGGTAGCTTGGGGGAAAACAAGGTTTCACATACCTCAGTCCATAATGGAATGCATGATAAGGGATGAAGAACTTATCTGAAGCTGCAGCCCTCGGCAACCCTGGTTCGCCGTGGGTGAATCTTTGCTCTTGCAGCCCTCGGCAATACTGGCTTGCTGGGGGCTAGATGCTAGTCTGTTCATTTTCTTTTCCTCCCCAAGTGGTTCGGCACGGATATCCGTGTGTCCTGTGAACCAAAGAAGACAAAAGAAAGACAAGGAGACGCACACTCAACCTCTAAGCTAGGGGTTAGTCGCCGCTAAGCACTATCCACCCTAACCAAGGACGAGACTCGACCTGGCATGCATGCTATAACTCAGGGTGCCAGCGCTTCATTTACTTATGCTCAGGTTCTGCGCCTGGCTTTGTACAAAGGGTTACATGCATCATCGGCAATGCTCGTACAAAAGGTGGCTTGCCGGGGGGGGCTGGCAAGCCGCACCTTAGGGTAAAACTTGCGAAGATGCTCAATGTTCCAGGAGTTACTCACCGGAACGGCATCTTCAGTCTCTAGGCAGACTGCGCCGGGCCTGGTGACTTGTATTACCCGATAAGGGCCTTCCCACTTCGGCGTCAACTTGTTGGAATTTTTGGCCGATTGAACGTGCCGAAGAACAAGGTCGCCTTCCTCAAAGCTTCGGGCATGAACCTTGCGGCGCAAGGCTTGCTGGTAGCGCGCTGCTCTCACAGCCGCCCGAAGACGATCTTCCTCAAGGAGCGTTGCGTCATCTTGCCGCAATTGCTCTTGCTCAAGCTCGTCATAAGCGAGTACTCGAGGTGACCCGTATATGAGTTCCGTGGGGAGAACTGCTTCTGCCCCTTATACCAGGGCAAAGGGTGTCTGGCCGGTGACTCGATTTGGTGTCGTTCTGATTGACCAAAGAACTGCTGGCAATTCATCAATCCAGTGCCTTCCACTCTTGTGCAGCCTGTCAAAGGTCTTTGTCCTTAAGCCTCGCAGTACTTCAGCGTTTGCCCTCTCAGCTTGACCATTGCTTCGTGGGTGAGCAACGGAAGTGAAACAGACTTTGCTACCGAGGTCTTGGGTATATTGCATGAAGGTGCGGCTTGGGAAATGTGTGCCGTTGTCGGTGATAACCCTGTTGGGTACACCAAAATGGCACACTAGTCCCTTGAAGAATTTGACGGCTGACTGAGCTGTGACCTTCCTCACTGCTTCCACCTCTGGCCACTTTGTGAACTTGTCGATTGCGACGTACAAGTACTCAAAGCCCCCGACAGCGCGGGGGAAAGGGCCCAGTATGTCGAGCCCCCAGACCGAGAAGGGCCAGGAGAGAGGAATGGTTTGAAGGGCTTGAGCTGGCTGATGAAGCTTCTTTGAATGGAACTGACACGCTTCACACCTGGTGACTAGTGTCGTCGCATCCTGGAGGGAGGTAGGCCAGAAGAAGCCTTGCCGAAATGCTTTGCCGGCAAGAGCCCTTGACCCTATGTGGGATCCACATATGCCTCCATGTATCTCCGCCAATAGCCCCAGTCCTTCCTCTCGAGGGATACACTTCAATTTCACGCCGTTCGGCCTCTTTCTATACAGGACGTCATCGACGAACTGGTACATAGTAGAGCGATGGGCTACTTTTTCCGCTTCTTCCTGCTCCTCGGGAAGTTCCCCTGTTTGGAGGAATCGGATGGTATGCTATGCCCAAGCTGGAGCCTGGGGCTCGACGGCGAGGACTAAAGGTGTTTCCTCCGCTACAGGAGAGGCTGTCTCGACGGCAAGAGCTTGATGCTTCGCCGGAGCTAGCCGCCCCATGGCGGGCTCAGTATCTCCGGCAACATCCTTGCCGGCGGCTCCGGGGAGCTCGGCGGGAAAGTACTTGCCGGGCCCTGATTTCCTCCTCTTGTTTTGCTCTGTTGATGGATCAATGGATGGTTGAGTTAGCTGGAGCACAAAGGTACCTGGTTCCACAGGTAGCTTGAGGGCAGCGCGCTTTGACAGATAATCAGCGATGTCGTTCTCCACTCGGGGAACGTGTTCTGCCTGTATACCGTCAAAACGCTCTTCCAGCTTCCTCACTTCATCGACGTAGGCCTTCATCAACGGGCTCTGGTAATCTTTGTTGACTTGCTTGACGACAAGTTGCGAGTCGCCTCTGACGACGAGTTTCTTGATTCCGAGGTCCGCCGCGATCCTAAGACCGGCAAGCAGCCCTTCGTACTCAGCCGTATTGTTTGTTCACACCTCCCTGGGGAAGTGCATCTGGATCACGTACTTGAGGTGCTCTTCGGTGGGCGCGACAAGCAGTACGCCAGCCCCGGTGCCCTGTAAGGAGAAAGCTCCATCAAAGTACATGATCCAGTCGCAACTTGCCTCCTTACCGGGGAGAGCAGTCTCTTGGGTTTCTTCGTCAGGCGTCGTGGTCCATTCTACAACGAACTCCGCCAGGACTCGGCTTTGAATCATCAAGGTACTCTCAAACTTGAGGCGAAAGCTGGACAGTTCCAGTGCCCACTCTACGACCCTTCCCGTTGCGTCTGGATTGTGCAATATCCATTTCAGAGGGAGGCGAGTGACGATAGTGATTTCGTGCACCTGGAAGTAGTGACGCAGCTTCCTCGAGGCCATAAGAAGGCCGAAGAGCAGTTTCTGCATACCGGAGTACCTTGATCTAGCCCCCTGCAGAAGGGAGCTAACAAAGTAGACTGGGTGCTGCATCATCTTCTTCCTTGGCGGCACTCCAACTGGCTGCGTCGTCTCGACATTGGTGGGATCGGGCTCCGTCGCTTCTATTACCTCATCATCAATTTCTCACTGCGCCACTAGTGCGGCGCTGACCACCTGGTTCGTTGCCGCCAGGTACAGCAGCAACGGTTCCTGTGGCCTAGGCGCAACTAGTATTGGCGCAGAGGAGAGGTACCTCTTCAAATCTTGCAATGCTGCTTCGGCTTCTAGTGTCCACTCCATCGGGCCCGCCTTTTTCAAAATCTTGAAAAATGGAAGGGCGTGCTCGGCGGACTTGGAAATGAACCTGCTCATGGCGGCAACGCAACCAGCAAGCCGACGCACATCCTTGACTCGCTTGGGCGCTTCAATCTACTCTATAGCTTTGATCTTGTCCAGGTGGCCTCTATCCCACGCTGTGACACAAAGAACCCGAGAAGCTTGCCAGACGGGACGCCGAAGACGCACTTCTCAGGGTTCAGCTTGAGATTGATCTTGCGTAGGTTTGCAAATGTTTCTTGTAAATCTGATATGAGGGTTGCCCTGTTCTTGGTTTTGACCACTATATCATCCATATAGGCTTCCATATTTGTATGGAGCTGGGGTTCAAAACCAATCTGGACCGCCCTTGCAAACGTTGAATGAGCACTCTTCAACCCGAAAGGCATCCGTATAAAGCAATACGTACCACATGGGGTGATGAATGCTGTTTTCTCTTCATCTTACCTTGCCATGAAGATCTGGTGGTAGCCGGAGTAGGCATCGAGGAATGACAATAGATCACACCCAGCTGTGGAGTCAACAATCTGGTCGATGCGCGGCAACGGGAAGGGTTCTTTGGGACAAGCCTTATTAATATATGTGTAATCAATACACAGCCTCCACTTCCCATTTGCCTTGCGCACTACCACCGGATTGCCCAACCACGTTGGATGGAGCACTCCTCTTACCAAACCCGCTGCTTCCAGTTTCCGGATCTCCCCTGTGATGAACTCTTGTCGTTCCAAAGCTTGCTTTCTGACCTTCTGCTTGACGGGCCGCGCATGAGGACAGACAACAAGGTGGTGCTCAATCACCTTCCTAGGAACGCCGGGGATGTCGGATGCTTGCCAGGCAAACACATCGACATTCGCCCGTAGGAAGGTGACGAGCACGTCTTCCTATTTGTCGTCAAGGGTGGAGCTTATGGTAAAACCTCCTCCCGTGTCGTCCTCCTTGACAGAAACCTTCTTGGTTCCCGGTGGTGTGGCCCTGGACTTCTTGTTTCTGTCGGCGGAGCTCTCTGGCACGTCCTTGATGGGAGCGCTACACTCCGAAGAGGTGCGCTTGCCAGAGTGGGTGCCTGAGGTCTCACCGGTCTTCTTCTTTTACCTTCCCGGGGCTCCAGCGGCAGGAGCAAGCGCCTTGGCAGTGGCGGCTGCTGCAACTGCTTGTTGATAGAGTTGGTCAGCGCAACTTAGCGCATCCTTCTTGTCTGATGGGACGGTGATGATCGTCACAGGCCCCGGCATCTTTAGGGTGTTGTAGGCGTAATGTGACGCCGCCATGAACTTGGCCAGCGCTGGGCGGCCAAGGATCCCGTTGTAAGGCAATGGGATCTTGGCAACGTCGAACACAACCCTTTCTGTCCTGTAGTTCAGATCACTCCCAAAAGTCACGGGCAACGTGACCTTTCCCTTAGGTTGACTTCTTCCTGGGTTGACCCCCTGAAACGTGCCTGTCTCTTCGAGGTCTTCATCAGGAATCTGCAATTTCTCGATCACGGTAGGCGAGATTAAGTTCAGACCGGCCCCACCATCGACTAGCATCTTTGTCACCTTGAGGTTGTGTATTGTTGGTGAAATCAACAATGGCAAGCACCCGACTGCAGTAGTGCGATCAGGGTGATCCTCAGTGTCAAAAATGATAGGTGTGCTAGACCACTTCAGCGGCCTTTGGGCATCAAACGATGGTTCCGCCGCTATAATCTCACGTGCCCACTGTTTAAGTTGGCGGTGACAGGTATGCAGCGAGGCGCCGCCATCGACGCACATGGCCTCTGTAGCTTTCTGAAATCCTTGGTCACCAGACTCATCGTCCTCTTCGTGATCATCGTCTTCTGGCTTTTTGTCACGGCCCCAGGCGGGCCTCTCTCGCTGTTTATCTTTGCCATGATGGCCCGCCTGGCCGTCACGCTTCTTGCCGGACCCCTCAGCACCGTCCTGGCCTTTCTCCTTGTCCCGCCTCTCATATTCAGCCCTCTACTTCTCAGCAAGGAGCTCAACATGTCGGCAGTTCTGGAGATCATGGCCTTTGGTGCGATGGATCTTGCAGTATTGCTTGTCGGAGTTTCCTGGCTTCTTGGCAGCCGCCAAGGCCCGGCAGGCGACACATCCGGCAATTTCCTTGTCGGGGTCATCTGCCTTGGTTTTCTTGGTGGAGCCGGAGTCGCCAGATCCCTCGACGGCAAGCACAACTTTACCTTTCTGCTTCCTGTTGCGGCGCCGGCCTTTCTTTGCCGGGGCGGCAGTATCCTCATCTGAGGAGTCGGTTTCCACGCCGGCATCTTCGCCGGGGTACTTCCTTCCCTCTTTAGCCCGGGCACATTTGTCAGCAAGAACATAGAGTTCTGCCACATCTTTCACCTTGTTCATTGCCAGTTCTTCGCGGATCTTGCGGTTACGCACGTTCTGATGGAACGCGCTGATGATGGCGGCAGGGTGAACATCAGGGATATTGTACTGTACCCGGCTAAACCTCTGTATATACTTGCGTAGACTCTCGCCTCCCTTCTGGGGAATGACATGCAGGTCGCTTGCTTGGCCATGGGCTTGGTGACCCCCAGTAAAGGCGCCCACAAATTCATGGCACAAATCTGACCAGGAGGAAATAGAGTCTACCGGCAAGTGCATCAACCACGACATGGCGTTAGGTTTAAGAGCCAATGGAAAGTAATTCGCAATCACCTTATCATCGCGGGCTCCGGCGGCTTGCATCACGATGGTGTAGATGCTGAGGAACTCAGACGGGTGAGTCTTGCCGCTGTACTTTTCGCCAATGTCAGGTTTGAAGGTGCGGTGAGTGGGCCACTGGGACTGCCGCAGCTCACGGGTAAAAGCCGGACAGCCTATCTCGTAAGGTAGGCCTCCAGGGCTCTCCAGGGCCGGGTGGTTCACAGCACGCCCTGCTCGCCTGTCTGACTGGTGGCGCGCTCCATGCCGGCGCTCGATAGTGGTTCGAGCGTCTTCATGGGCTCGTTCCCGAAGAACATGGCGCTGGTCACAGTGGGTCCGCGGGTCATACGATGCTATGGAGATGGCGTCGCCCGCGACGTCGCGACAAGCCGATGCCCGCGGTACCGGATGAGGAAGAGGTGAATGCACCATGGTCGCGGCACCGCCGGCTTTTCCTCCACTGGTCCGCAGGACTCCATCAGAGCGTTGACCCAGGGGCCTCACCGGACTTGGTTCGTCTTTGTTGGCCACTGCAACAAGGCTTCGGATAGTGGCTCTCCATTCGTCGAGTTTCCCCGTAGTGGGAGGAAAATCGAGGAGCAACTACGCACGCGCCAAGGCCTCTGCTGGCGTCGGCGGCAGTGAAACCTGCACGGATCGCGACGCGCTTCGACTTATGACCATGTCAGAAGGAGCTCTATCATGACCCCACGGTCGCATGCTGCTTTCACCAGCGCCTCAGCGAGTGGGCAGGTCTTCTATGTCCCGGGAGTGGCGCTCGGGGCTCTTCCCGCGGCGACGCCCGGGATCTTCGGCGTGATTATGCCGTTCGTCGCGCGCTGCCTGGGAGGAGCGCGCTGTTGACGCCGGCGTGGGAGTCTTGGAGGCCCTCGCGTCGCCTTCGGGCGGGGCGGCGATGACCTTGGAAGGCCTCGCTCCACCCGCGAAGGACTTGGCTCCGCCTTTGGATTTGGCAACGCGTGGCCCGTTACCAGGCGCACAAACATCACCGCCTCCCAAATTCCGGCTGCTGGGATGGTGTTGGTGTTCGCGAGTAGCCCCCCGGGTCCTCTCTACGACCGGTCCATTGCTCGCCCGCTTGGGGCGGGCTGTCCGGCTTCCGACTAGCCAACTGCCACCGTCGTCTTCTTCTTGCGCGCCATGATGATGAAGAAGCGCAGAACTAACTGCTAAAGCTGATTCTCACAACTGCGCCCCCTACCTGGCGCGCCAGAGATGTCGGTGTGGAACAACACCTATGGGATCACAAGAATCCCTCCTACGGTTGGCGGGGCGCGGGGTCGTGAGAAGAGCGGATCTAACAGGTAGCACACGGTTCGTTTATCCAGGTTCGGGCCGCAAGGATGCGTAAAACCCTACTCCTGCTTTGGTGGATTGTATATTTGTGTTCTTGAGCTAGCTATGGGGCGTGAGGATCTCCAAAAAGCCGAATCCTTCTCCTGGTCGCCTCGGGCCTCCTTTTATAGGAAAAGGGGTTGCCACAGTGGCACACAGGAGGTGGAAAGGGTACAGTGATGCGAGGTTATGCCTCGCATTACATGACAAGGCGCATTTAATGCGTCATGCTTAGGTGTCCTTGCTTTATCGGGGACGGGGGAGAGATCTGTCTCGTCCGTCGCCGCTCCTTCTTGTGTCGACACGTGCCCTGGCCAGCGATGCCTGAGATGCCACGTAGGTAGGCAGGCAGCTAAGGTGGCGCAGTGGTGGGTCTTCACGAAGATCTGCATGCCACCACGCAGGTGCCTGCCCAGTTGGTTGGGTCGACAGCTGCATGCATGCGGTGGTGGAGGCTCAGCCGGCGTGGGCCTGATGGTGGCCCTGCGGGTGTCCTCAGCAAGGGCCTTGCCAGGGCCCCGGCAAGGGTCTTGCCGAGGCGCCTGCTATCATCCCCGGCAAAGCGCTTGCCGGGGGCCTTGTGGTCCTCCTCGGCTGGGATCCCGCTAAGGGTTGTCGCCTCCTTAGTGCGTATCTGATCTTGAATGTCTTCACGAAGATCTGCATGCTGCCACGGGGATGTCTCCCGAATCCTTGCCCCTTGGGGGCAGTGGACTCAAGGGTGATTCGCCCCGTAGGCGCGGGACGAGTCGCTGCGGCAAGGGTCTTGCCGGGGCTGCTAGAACTATCTCCCGGCAAGGATCTCGCCGGGGGAGTCCGCTTCGTCCTGTTTGCTCTTTGTGGTCTTGGCCTTGGCGTCGTAGTTTTCTTGAGCTTCGGTCTTGCCCTGGCTCACCTCCCTTGCCTTGCTTGGTGTGGTGGTGCCCGTGGCTCACACTGCCCGTGCACAGTTATAGGGGTACAAAAAGTGTACCCCTCTTTTTGTACACCGACACCTCATTGCTACATAGAAGAAGTATGTCTTTTATGCACTGCTAGGTGATGGACCTATTGCAGGAGCAGATGCAGACATTATGAATGTTTGGCAAGCTCGGTATGATGACTACTTGATAGTTTAGTGCGCCATGCTTTACGGCTTAGAACCGGGACTTCAAAGATGTTTTGAATGCCACGGAGCATATAAGATGTTCCAAGAGCTGAAATTGGTATTTCAGACTCATGCCCGAGTCGAGAGGTATGAGACCTGTGACAAGTACTTTGCCTACAATATGGAGGAGAATAGCTCAGCTAGTGAGCATGTGCTCAGAATGTCTGAGTACTACAATCACTTGAATAAAGTGGGAGTTAATCTTCCAGATAAGATAGTGATTGACAGATTTCTCTAGTCACTATCACTAAGTTACTAGAACTTCGTGATGAACTATAATTTGCAAGGGGTAACGAAAACGATTCCCAAGCTCTTCGCGATTCTGAAATTGGCAAAGGTAGAAATCAAGAAAAAGCATCAAGTGTTGATGGTTGACAAGACCACTAGTTTCAAGTAAAAGGGCAAGGGAAAGAAAGGGAACTTCAAGAAGAATGGCAAGCAAGTTTTCACTCCCGTGAAGAAGCCTAAAGCTAGACCTAAGCCTAAAACAGAGTGCTTCTACTACAAAGGGAATGGTCACTGGAAGCGGAACTACCCCAAATACTTGGCGGATAAGAAGGATGGCAAAGTGAACAAAAGTATATTTGATATACATGTTATTGATGTGTACTATACTAGTGTTCATAGTAACCCCAGGGTATTTGATACCGGTTCAGTTGCTAAGATTAGTAACTCGAAACAGGAGCTGCAAAAGGAACAGAGACTAGTTAAGGGCAAGGTGACGATGTATGTTCGAAATGATTCCAAGGTTGATAAGATCACCATCGCACACTCCTTTTACCTTCAGGATTAGTGTTTATTACAATACGGTTTTTCATTTAAGTCAAAGAATAATTGCTATTCTGTTTACATGAATAAAACCTACTGTGGTCATACACCCAAGGTGAATGATTTATTGAATCTCGATCGTAGTGATACACATATTCATAATATTGAAGCCAAAAGATGCAAAGTTAATAATGATAGTGCAACATATTGGTGGCAATACCATTTAGGTCATATTGGTGTAAAGCGCATGAAGAAACTCCATGCTGATGGACTTTTGGAATCACTTGATGCTTGCGAACCATGCCTCATGGGCAAGATGACTAAGACTCCGTTCTCCGGAACAATGGAGCGAGCAACAGACTTATTAGAAATAATAAATACTGATGTATGCGATCCAATGAGTGTTGAGGCTCGCGGCAGGTATCGTTATTATCTGACCTTCACAGATGATTTGAGCAGATATGAGTATATCTACTTAAAGAAACACAAGTATGAAACATTTGAAAAGTTCAAAGAATTTCAGAGTGAAGTAGAGAATCATCATAACAAGAAAATAAAGTTTCTACGATCTAATCGTGGAGACGAAATATTTGAGTTATGAGTTTGTCCTTTGGTTGAAACAATGTCAAATAGTTTCGCAACTCACACCACCTGGAACACCACAGCGTAATGGTGTGTCTGAACATCATAACCGTACTTTATTAGATATGGTGCGATCTATGATGTTTCTTACTGATTTACCACTATCGTTTTGGGGTCATGCATTAGAGACAACTACATTCACCTTAAATAGGGCACCATCTAAAAATCCATTGAGATGACACCGTATGAACTATGGTTTAGCAAGAAACCTAAGCTGTCATTTCTGAAAGTTTGGGGTTGCGATGCTTATGTGAAAAAGTTTTAGCCTGATAAGCTCAAACCCAAATCGGAGAAGTGCATCTTCATAGGATACCCAAAACAAACTATTGGGTACACCTTCTATCATAGATCTGAAGGCAAGATATTCGTTGCTAAGAATGGATCCTTTCTAGAGAAGGAGTTTCTCTCGAAAGAAGTGAGTGGGAGGAAAGTAGAACTTGATGAGGTAATTGTACCTTCTCCCGAATTGGAAAGTAGTTCATCATAGAAATCATTTCCAGTGATGCCTACACCAATTAGTGAGGAAGTTAATGATGATGATCATGAAACTTCGGATAAAGTTACTACCGAACCTCGTAGGTCAACCAGAGTACGTTCCGCACCAGAGTGGTACGGTAATCCTGTTCTGGAGGTCATGTTACTTGACCATGACGAACCTATGAACTATGAGGAAGCGATGATGAGCCCAGATTCCGCCAAATGGCTAGAGGCCTTGAATTCTAAGATGATATCCATGTATGACAACAAAGTATGGACTTTGGTTGACTTGCTCAATGATCGGCAAGCCATAGAGAATAAATGGATCTTCAAGAAGAAGACTGACGTTGACGGTAATGTTACTGTCTACAAAGCTCGACTTGTTGCGAAAGGTTTTTGACAAGTTCAATGAGTTGTCTATGATGAGACCTTCTCACCCGTAGTGATGCTTAAGTCCGTCCGAATCATGTTAGCAATTGCCGCATTTTATGATTATGAAATTTGGCAAATGGAAGTCAAAACTGCATTCCTTAATGGATATCTTAAAGACGAGTTGTATATGATGCAAACAGAAGGTTTTGTCGATCCAAAAGGTGCTAACAAAGTGTGTAAGCTCCAGCGATCCATTTATGGACTGATGCAAGCATCTCGGAGTTGGAATATGCACTTTGATGAGTTGATCAAAGCATGTAGTTTTATACAGACTTTTGGAGAAGCCTGTATTTACAAGAAAGTGAGTGGGAGCTCTGTAGCATTTCTGATATTATATGTGGATGACATATTGTTGATCAGAAATGATACAGAATTTCTGGATAGCATAAAAGGATACTTGAATAAGAATTTTTCAATGAAAGACCTCGGTAAAGCTACTTACAAATTGGGCATCAAGATCTATAGAGATAGATCAAGACGCTTGATAAATTTTTCAATGAGTACATACCTTGACAAGTTTTTGAAGTTGTTCAAAATGGGACAGTCAAAGAAGGAGTTCTTGCCTGTGTTGCAAGGTGTGAAGTTGAGTAAAGACTAAAACCCAACCACGGCAGAAAATAGAAAGAGAATGAAAAAGTCATTCCCTATGCCTCAGTCATAGGTTCTATAAAGTATGTTATGTTGTTTACCAGACCTATTGTATACCTTAGCATGATTTTGGCAAGGGAGTACAATAGTGATCTAGGAGTAGATCACTAGACAGCGGTCAAAATTACCCTTAGAGGACTAAGGAAATATTTCTCGGTTATGGAGGTGATAAAAGAGTTCGTCGTAAAGAGTTACATTGATGCAATCTTTTGACACCGATCTAGATGACTCTAAGTCTTGATCTAGATACATATTGAAAGTGGGAGAAATTAGCTAGAGTAGCTCCATGCAGAGTATTGTAGACATAGAAATTTGTAAAATGCATACGGATCTGAATGTTGTAGACCCGTAGACTAAACTTCTCTCACAAGCAAAACATGATCACACCTTAGTACTCTTTTGGTGTTAATCACATAGCGATGTGAACTAGATTATTGACTCTAGCAAAACCCTTTGGGTATTAGTCACATGGCGATGTGAACTAATCACATGTAATGTGAATTATTGGTGTTAAATCACATGGCGATGTGAACTAGATTATTGACTCTAGTGCAAGCGGGAGACTGAAGGAAATATGCCCTAGAAGCAATAATAAAGTTGTTATTTATATTTCCTTATATCATGATAAATGTTTATTATTCATGCTAGAATTTTATTAACTGGAAACTTAGTACATGTGTGAATACATAGACAAACAGAGTGTCACTAGTATGCCTCTACTAGACTAGCTCGTTAATCAAAGATGGTTAAGTTTCCTAGCCATGGACAAGAATTGTTGCTACCTCTTGAGCACTGCGTTAGTTTTCTCTTAAAGAGGAAAGGGTGATGAAGAAAAGTAGCATAAGTATTTCCCTCAGTTTTTGAGAACCAAGGTATCAATCCAGTGGGAGACTACACGCAAGTCGCCTCGCACCTACACAAACAAATAAGAACCTTGCAACCAACGCGATAAAGGGGTTGTCAATCCCTTCGCGGGCACTTGCAAAAGTGAGATCTGATAGAGATAATAAGATAAATAATTTTGGTATTTTATGATATAGATTGAAAGTAAAGATTGCAAAGTAAAATAGATTGGAAACTTATATGATGGAAGATAGACCCGGGGGCCAAAGGTTTCACTAGTGGCTTCTCTTAAAATAGCATAAGTATTACGGTGGGTAAAAAAATTACTGTCGAGCAATTGATAGAAAAGTGCATAATTATGGGAATATCTAGGCATGATCATGTATATAGGCATCACCTCCGCGACAAGTCGACCGAAAAGATTCTGCATCTACTACTATTACTCCACACATCGATAGTTATCCAGCATGCATCTAGAGTATTAAGTTCATAAGAACAGAGTAATGCATTAGGCAAGATGACATGATGTAGAGGGATAAACTCAAGCAATATGATATAAACCCCAACTTTTTATCCTCGATGGCACCTTGCTGCCCCTGCTGTCACTGGGAAAGGACACCGCAAGATTGAACCCAAAGCTAAGCACTTCTCCCATTGCAAGAAAGATCAATCTAGTAGGCCAAACCAAACTGATAATTCGAAGAAACTTGCAAAGATAACAAATCATACATAAAAGATTTCAGAGAAGAATCAAATATTGTTCATAGATAATCTTGATCATAAACCCACAATTCATCGGGTCTCGACAAACACACCACAAAAAGAATTACATCAAATAGATTTCCAAGAAGATCGAGGAGAACTTTCTATTGAGATCCAAAGAGAAAGAAGAAGCCATCTATCTAATAACTATGGACCCGAACTTCTGTGGTAAACTACTCACACATCATCAGAGAGGCTATGGTGTTGAGGTAGAAGCCCTCCGTGATCGATTCCCCCACTGAGGGAGCTCCGGAAAAGGCCCCAAGATGGGATCTCTTGGGTATAGAAGGTTGTGGCGGTGGAAATAGGGTTTCATGGTGCTCTGGGATGTTTTCGGGGTATATGAGTATATATAGGTGAAAGAAGCGGTCAGGGGAGCCACGAACGGCCCATGAGGGTTGGGGTGTACCTGCCCCCCCCCCCCCGGGCACGCGTCCCTGCCTCGTGGCCTCCTTGATGCTTCCTTGACGTCCACTCCAAGTCTCCTGGATTGTGTTTGTTACAAAAAACACTCTCCCGAAGGTTTCATTCCGTTTGGATTCTGTTTGATATTCCTTTTCTGCGAAACACTGAAATAGGCAAAAAAAATTAGCAATTTGCATTGGGCCTTTTGTTAGTAGGTCAGTCCCAAAAATAATATAAAAGTGCATAATAAATCCCATTAAACATCCAAAGCTGATAATATAATAGCATGGAACAATCAAAAATTATAGATACGTTGGAGACTTATCAAGCATCCCCAAGCTTAATTTCTGCTCGTCCTCGAGTAGGTAAATGATAAAAACTGAAATTTTGATGTGGAATTCTACCTAGCATAATTTTTTATGTAATTTTCTTTATTGTGGCATGATTTTTCAGATCCGAAAGATTCAAGACAAAGTTTAATATTGACATAAAAATAATAATACTTCAAGCATACTAACTAAGCAATTATGTCTTCTCAAAATATCATGGCCAAAGAAAGTTCATCCCTACAAAATCATATAGTTTGGTCATGCTATATTTTCGTCACACAAGAATGCTCTCATCATGCACAACCCCAATGACAAGCCAAGCAATTGTTTCATACTTTAGTAATCTCAAACTTTTTTCAACTTTCACGCAATACATGAGCGTGAGCCATGGATATAGCAATATAGGTGGAATATAGTATAATATGGGGGTCACGTGGAGAAGACAAAAAGGAGAAAGTCTCACATCGACGCGGTTAATCAACGGGCTAGGGAGATTCCCATCAATTGATGTCAATGCAAGGAGTAGGGATTGCCATGCAACGGATGCACTAGAGCTATAAATGTATGAAAGCTCAAGAAAAGAAACTAAGTGGGTGTTGTCAGGACCCCGACTCAATGCCACATCGATCTAGCATGTAACACCTCATATCACTTTGCGGCCTCACGCACGGTATTCCCACGGGTGTCGCCTTACCTTTGCCCGGGACCGTTTGCGTCTTTTGGCACACGTATATGATAGTGTCGCTAGCATCCATATGGTAAGGAGCCCGGGCTGACATGGCTAGTCGTAAACCCAAAGTGGCACAAACTTACAGGGACAGGCATCCATGACCCAACATCGAACGTGTCGGTCATCAGCGAGTGAATCCAGGCTGTAGCACTGGGCTAGCAGGACTCCGGTGAACCGGGCTGTAGCGGGCTAACAGGACTCCGGTATTCATCGCATGACATTTCCCCGAAGGGACAGACACAGGAACGAAGAAGGACACATGCCGGCCAGCCTAAGTGTTCCGGAGCAGTAGCAAGCTACCATGGCTCAGTGGAAACACTAGGAGACATTTCCCGTAAGAGAGGCTACTAAGGATAAACAACTAGATAGTCAGATCCCACACATACCAAGCATTTCAATAACATACACACAATATGCTCGATATGTGCAAATACAACATGGCATCACAAAATGACTCTACGACTCAAGTAGTTTATTCAATAGGCTTCGAGGAGCGAGACATTACAAACATGGATCTCATGACCCAACAATCAGAGCATACAAGTCAAAGCACGAGCGGAAGCTATCATGTCTGAGTACAGACATCTAGAAATGAAAATGGCTGAGAAGCCTGACTATCTACCAGATCCTGCCGAGGGCACAAGATCGTAGCTGAGGTAACAAGCTAAACGTCGAAGTCCACATGGAACTACTAGTGAGACTGAAGTCTCTCTGCAAAAACATAAATTAAGCAACGTGAGTACAAATGTACCCAGCAAGACTTACATCAGAACTAACTACATATGCATCATTATCAACAAGGGGATGGTGGAGTTTGACTGCAGCAAGCCAGCTTTGACTCGGTGGCTAACCTGAACTATGACTGCAAGTAACTCTTTTGAGGTGGCGCACACGAGTCCACATATTCACCATATCAATACACCACTATGGATCCGCTCCCGTCTCCCTACGAGAACGCCATCCATAGCACTCACGCTTATCTTGCGTATTTTAGAGTATCCACTTTCACTTGTCTATGAACTGTACAAGGGGTCCAAGTTTCTATATCCGAGGAATCCGACTATTCGAATAGATGATGTTAACCCTGCAGGGGTGTACTTCTTCACACACGCTTTCGCCACTTATCGCCCTGTACACGTCATGTACCTCGGCAACCTTCAAGCGGAAGCCGGGCGAGGGAGTCGGCCACGACCTGACTAACCGAACAAGTCTCTAGTCCAGGTTTATCGCCTATTCGGGTTCCATCCGCAAGGAGATCTTGCCGGGGTGTCGCTTACGGCCCCAAACGATGTGTGCAGGGTTCCCAAGCCCACCTCGACGGGTGGATGTACGCTTGGTACACCGTGCCACTGTGCCTAGTCTGTCCCAAGCCCACCTGTACCGGGTGCCACTTGGTAGACTACTAACACTACCTATAAACACCAGAAACTAGTTGCAACTCCTGGACAGAGATCAAGTTGATTAATAAGTCGAGAGAGCTTGGAGCGCCCGGAGCTCAATGTGTGGTAGTAACTGATCATGGATCACAAACACAGAACTCAGTTCCTGAGGACGGCCGCAATGAGACAACCCACCATGTACTCCTACATGGCCTCTCACCGCTACCTTTACCAAATAGTGTTCACACACTTAGCTCACACACAGTAGGACATGTTCACACGCCTCTGATTCATCCCCGATGAATCAGACCTGACTCAACTCTAAGCAATAGCAGGCATGACAAACAAGCATGAATGAGTAGGCACAACAGGGCTCAAACAACTCCTACTCATGCTAGTGGGTTTCATCTATTTACTGTGGCAATGATAGGTCATGCAAAGGATAAAGGGGTTCAGCTACCGCAGCAAGTAACAAATATGTCGTTGTTGTCCTAATGCAGTAAAAGAGAGCAGGAGCGAGAGAGTGGGATTTTATCGGAATGAACAAGGGGGTTTTGCTTGCCTGGCACTTCTGAAGATAATATAGCTCTTCATCGGTGTCATCGATCACATCGCCGGTACACGTCTATCGAGAGGGGACAATCACCGGCAACTGAGGAAAAACACAATCAATGAAATGCGCAATATGATGCATGAATGTGACATGGCAATATGCTGTAGTTTGTGCTAATGCAACTAAACCAGATTAAATGAAGTTGGTTTGAATCCAAGATTCAAACTCAAACTCCATATGTGGATATTTAAATGTCATTAATATGATTTGTGCTAAACAGCACCTATAAGTTGTTCTAACATGCATGAAAATGGTACAGATGGATAGATTGGATTTTTCTGATCATTTTTCATATATAATTTATTTAATTTGGAGTTACGGTTGAATTTTTATGAATTTTAGAAGTTTATACAATTTTCTGGAATTTATAAATCATTTCCTGATTTATTTTAATTCCAGAAATACTTACTGCGTCAGCATTGAGTAAGCATGACGTCAGCAGGTCAACTGCGGCTGGCTAGGGTCAAACCTGACGTGTGGGGTCCACACGTCAGTGACACGGGTTAAACAGGGGGGTTTAGTTTAGTTTAATTAAAGATTAGGGCACTAGGGCCCACATGTCAGTGTCAGGGGGTTAGATTAGGTGGTGATTAGCTTAAGCTAATCACCTGATGGCGGGGTCCACCTATCATGGACCCAGGGGAGGTCAAACCCCTGGTCAAACGAGTCAATCCCGCCGGCGTTGAGTCGCCGGCGAGGCCGAGGCGGCGGAGGCCTTCGGGTTTCTTGCTCCGGCGACCAAACGGACAGAGGAGGGGCTCTATGGATAGCTGGAAGAGCGCCGCGTCTTCCTGTGGAGTCGGTTGGGGTCGGGGCGGCCGGAATCGGCGCCGGCGACGACCTAGGTGGCCGCCGGAGTTCGGCCGAGGTCGAACACGGCGCTGCGGTGCACTAGAGGGGAAACGGAAGGGCTCTGTGGGCTCCTGGGAGGGCGGCGAACTTGGTAACATGCTCGGGCGCAAGCTGGGGTGACCCTGGCCACAGCAGCGCCATGGCCGGCGGCGAGGAGCAATCGGCTCCGGTGAGAAGGGTGGCTAGAGTGCGGGAACGAGCGCGGGGAGGAGGGGGAATGGAAGAGGAGCTCACAGGGAGTCGGTTGGAGCAGACGGCGAGCTCGGGGAGGCGGCGACGGCGGCGAATCGACGGCGGCGGTCCTCGGTGGCCGAGGAGGGGAAAAGCGTTGGGACGGCGCTTCGGGGCTTCTCCGGTCGCGTGAGCCGACGGAGAGGTCGAGGGAGGCACCGCGGAGCTCGGGAGCGCGTCAGGGAGGAGAGGAGGTGGCGGTGGCCGCGAGGGCAGCGAGGGTCTGCGACGGTGGCGCTCGGCCGGTTGTGTGCGAGAGGGACGGAGAAGGGGAGAGGCGATGGGAGAGGTCGAGGGGGTTCCAGGGGGTCGGGGCAGCGCCGAGAGGATGACGCGAGGCGTCGCAGTGTCCAGGCGATGCAGACGAGCAGGGTGGTGGCGTGGCGAGCTCGGGCGCGTGCGCCGTGTCCCTCCTCTGCCTACTGGCGCGAGGAGGAAGGCGACAGGGAGGAGGAGGTGGGCTGGGCCTGCCAGCTAGGCCGCCAGGTAGGTTTGGGCCGGGTGGGCTGAGAGGTGAGCGCCAGGTAGGCTTGCTCTTTTCTTTATATTTCTGTTCTGTTTTCTTTTTATTTAATCTTTTGCCACTGTTTTGAATTTAAAATAATTCAAACAATGCCAAAAGCTCCTCTGAATATTTTTATTTTGCTAGATGGACTTTCCAAAAGCTCATAAAATATTTCAGGGGTATTTGAAATTATATTCTAGTTATATGAATATAATTCAAATTCAAATAGCTAATGATTTAAATTCAAAGTCCCAAAAATAAATCCTTAAAAATGTTCAATATTTTGGTTGGGACCAGAACCCTTGCCAAAAATTATCAAACATTTAAGAAGAACATTTTGGAACAATGAATGAGATTTTAGGGTTTTTGCCCTTCTTTTATTTAGGATTTTGAGGCTTCCAATTTTCCTCAGTTCAAGTTTCAAAAATTTAAACATGATGCACAGTTGGAAGCAAGCCTAGGTCAGGCCAGAACTAGGGATGTGACAACTCACCCCCACTAAACAAGAATCTCGACCGGAGATTCAAGTGTAGGGTAAGACGAAGGGGAAACGCAAACTAGTATAATCTTCATGATCCAGGTTGCCCTTCATAAGAACATTGATTCGATCACCATCATTGTCTTGATGTCTTGCTCTGAGAACTCTAGCTAATCATGACAAGAAGAGGAAAGGAAAACTCTAGAAGGATCGATCTTCTCGAAGGTCGAACAACTCACGGAATGAGACGTAGAACTATCTCTCGGGTTGAGACACAAGATACACATCAAGAGGGGTGGAAAAGAAACGGATGACGAAGGTTCACTAGGTGGACAATAATTCCACACTTTAAAAAGGTGGTAAACGATTGTCAATGTAGCGAGGAGTTGAGTTTCCATGATGCCACAGCGGGACATCCTGGACGAGGGTGATTCGTAGATTATTACCTTAAGTGGCAAAAAGAATTACCTTTGATATAGAGATCATTGAAACTCTCTATAACAGCCTAAGGCAAATCACAGCAATCGATTGGCGGGGGTCGGTAGAATGGCATACTCGAACTTGGAAGATGTGGACTACCTTGTTGAAGACAACGCAATGGATGATTTTTGCTTATCACCGGAAATGGAAGAGACCCATGGTAGAATGGCACATTGGCGGTGCAAGCTGGGAACAAAATGCAAATGCTGGGAATGATTCTGGTAACTGGGGAAGGACCCAACAATAAAGAGTGGATTCCCTATTTGAAAAGATCATAGCATTGCCGAGGAAACTGAGAGCAAACCCAGTTAGTGCCGAAGATAACACCTAGCGCTTGAGCATGCTCTCAAGAACTTGAGCATTTCCATATCCATCAAGGTTTTACCAACATCCGTGTCAAGGGTCCGGTAACACAACTTACTACCATGATGAATGGTGATGGAGGATGCAGATGCAAAGGAAGATACACCTTCTCAGATTTCACCTTAGCAAGGCCAAGGGGACGAAATCTGGATGATCGACCGAGAGACATTTAGCACTCCGCTTCTAATGTTCTCCTTGATGTGCTAGTGTAACCCATTCATAGATATGGTTTGATATCTAGAACATCAAGTAAAAGGTCGGACTTCGGGAACACAAAATCCATAAAAATCAACTACGGAGGTAAATCCTGCGAAATCCTTATGGGGATGTGGCCAATTTCTTCAATCAAGATACTACAATAATAGGTCTTCCGGCTGGGTGTGTTGGCCACGACATCCACTTTAACGGTTATCGAGGGACCAATATTATAGTTCTTGGGAAATGTTCCAAACCATCATATCTGCCTGAGATTCAGATCTGGTTGGTGTCAGGATATTCTAGACCCATCGAGTCTAGGAAGAAAAAATGAAAGTTTGCAACACAAATCGACGAGATGACGTTGCGAGATTCTCGGATAATGAACTATGATAGTAAGCTCCAAAACATGAGCTGGTTCTGCTACACACATGTGAACACGCTGTCCCAGACAAGCATGACCACATAGTAGTCTTATAATAAAACACTACCGAGTTCAGGGGGGAAACCATCATCGAGGATATCGAAGTCTTGTGCACTTAGATTAGACTTCTTTACCTGGAACAAATCAGTCAGTGGCTTGGTGTGCTACAGAATTCATATGGAACGAAGATGATCAGTCTAACAGACCACAGAATACTTTGCACGTGCATGGCTGACTTGGGATGATTCTAGAGGAAGCAAAAATAGACTTTCTCGAATTCATGGCGGCAACTTACATCAAATGCACATGAATTAGAGGAAGTCATTTCTTCCATCCAAGCATAGGCTCCATGAACGGGACACGAAGGCATTGCTTACAAAGTTCCCAACACTAACTTAATGTTCAACAAAATCATGGAGGAGATAAGGATGTTGTCGATGGGCTCAACAACAATTCATCCAGGTTCCCTTTTAAAAGGAATTCCATAGTTAAGTGAACAAGTGATAGCATTGGTCAGACCAAATAATATAATGGTGTATGCTCGAGGAAAAACCACGAGGAAGACAACATTACGAATATCGTTGGTTCTGATTTGATTGACGATAGCCCACACTCAAATCAAACGATTGATAAGACAATAGGTCCAGCAACTGATCACAGGGACCAATCGATGAAGATATCATCTCTCTTCAACACACACTACACAAGAATATCCCTTTGGAACGAACTAAGTTAGGCAAGCTTTTATCTTCCAACTCTCCAAGTTGTTGTCTAGCTTAACCAACTAGCTCAGGGATATCTAACACCGATTCTTGGAGAAAAAGTGGTTTATTGGAAAACCAACTTGATCACGAGCTCAACATAACAGTCAGTGGACAACCTGGTAATACTTCCGAGAAGATATTCGGAAAATCACGAACCACCGGTATGTTATTTAGCTTGAGAACAATCCTGGTTTTCAGGGAAAACGAGATGATCGAATAAGCGAGGGATTGGCACAATCCTAACTCATTGATCGAGGAGTGCACCGGAAATAAGGACTAGGTAGCACAATCAACCTTAGGGCGATGATTCAAAACCAACACGCTAAGAATGAAATTATTATCCTTTAACTACCAAGCAACAGAGTTGCTGGGAGTATTGATTTCACACATCACGATTCACTTGTCGGCATTCCGGTTGCGACAACATGGAACCGAGGGATGAATAATGATGACGAGAAGTATCACTACATCAAGAATTCACAAGAGCCAGTGCAATCCTCATGAAAATCCTGACATAAAGACGGTAATACTTCAGGGTAGAACAGAATCAAAAGCTGGGCTGGCATTTTGATCTGCGGAGCACAATTGCTTTGACCCAATCCTAGATATGGATGAGGTACTGGAGTTTGTTTCTCCTAGTCATTCCGGAATAGAATGGCTTGACAGACCACAAGAGTAATAGGCATCGATGAACGAATGCACACATAATCTTGACTATCAATTGATAGACGAGGGTCAGAAGACAACTAAAGAGAACAACTCAAAGGAACATATAATTTTCTGAGTTGTGGATGCATGGTTTAGCATGTCGAACGAAATTCAACATGTTTCTTCCGGATAATCCATGCAGAGAGGTAGGACTGGCAGAGCCACAATATATAATGTAGAACTCATCAAGAGCACTCTGGTTGTGATCGTTCAGTTCAACGAGGAACTTCTGCCATAAGTAGTTCATGGTATTTGGAAGAAGAAGATACCACGGACTTCAAGGACTATCGCAAAGGTTACTAACAATCTAAGGGAACTAGCAAACACTATCGACATTAAGTAAGTAGGGTGAATCTCGGGTTCAAAACCCAGGAATAGAATACCTATTACTAAGTAGCACCACGAGATGCTTTCGAGAATGATGGCCAGAATCTTCACACTGGGAACACAAATCATGGCTAAATTACTAGATGATCCCCTAAGACACCTAGGGTCATAATACCAGCTCCAACATATATGTCAAGGCAATAAAGTACCTCAACTCATTGATTTGTGTGATTAAGCTGGCATAAAGGAACATCGAAACCAGAGGGAAAGGATTTTGCAAATGCATCAGATTATTTAGAAACCTGGGATGACTCGGACAACATAACGGCTATAAATGCTCGAAAAGATTTGAGACATGCTACAAAAATGGTGGCATAACCACTCAGAAGCACAATATCAAGGTTTCGAGATCATCAGAGACATACCGAAGTAGTAGGAACTGGACTGAGGCTTAAACCCAACAATCTTATAGGTCTACGGATTAGTAACATGTGATCCTAATAGAAGAAGAGATAGCCTAGTTTCTTAACCCCGTAGGAAAGATAAGATGACTCAGATCGGAAGGCATAAGGTATAAGGAGTAAAAAGAGCCTTACGTACCATCCCACAATCAATTCCCTTATATAACTAAAGAATTTCTAAACTCAACTTCGACCAGTTTGGCTTGGTAATCCTACAGGCAGTCAAGCTCTGATACCAACGCTGTCAGGACCCCGACTCAATGCCACATCGATCTAGCATGTAACACCTCATATCACTTTGCGGCCTCATGCACGGTATTCCCACGGGTGTCGCCTTACCTTTGCCCGGGACCGTTTGCGTCTTTTGGCACACGTATATGATAGTGTCGCTAGCATCCATATGAGCCCGGGCTGACATGGCTAGTCGTAAACCCAAAGTGGCACAAACTTACAGGGACAGGCATCCATGACCCAACATCGAACGTGTCGGTCATCAGCGAGTGAATCCAGGCTGTAGCACTGGGCTAGCAGGACTCCGGTGAACCGGGCTGTAGCGGGCTAACAGGACTCCGGTATTCATCGTGTGACATTTCCCCGAAGGGACAGACACAGGAACGAAGAAGGACACATGCCGGCCAGCCTAAGTGTTCCGGAGCAGTAGCAAGCTACCATGGCTCAGTGGAAACACTAGGAGACATTTCCCGGTAAGAGAGGCTACTAAGGATAAACAACTAGATAGTCAGATCCCACACATACCAAGCATTTCAATAACATACACACAATATGCTCGATATGTGCAAATACAACATGGCATCACAAAATGACTCTACGACTCAAGTAGTTTATTCAATAGGCTCCGAGGAGCGAGACATTACAAACATGGATCTCATGACCCAACAATCAGAGCATACAAGTCAAAGCACGAGCGGAAGCTATCATGTCTGAGTACAGACATCTAGAAATGAAAATGGCTGAGAAGCCTGACTATCTACCAGATCCTGCCGAGGGCACAAGATCGTAGCTGAGGTAACAAGCTAAACGTCGAAGTCCACGTGGAACTACTAGTGAGACTGAAGTCTCTCTGCAAAAACATAAATTAAGCAACGTGAGTACAAATGTACCCAGCAAGACTTACATCAGAACTAACTACATATGCATCATTATCAACAAGGGGATGGTGGAGTTTGACTGCAGCAAGCCAGCTTTGACTCGGTGGCTAACCTGAACTACGACTGCAAGTAACTCTTTTGAGGTGGCGCACACGAGTCCACATATTCACCATATCAATACACCACTATGGATCCGCTCCCGTCTCCCTACGAGAACGCCATCCATAGCACTCACGCTTATCTTGCGTATTTTAGAGTATCCACTTTCACTTGTCTATGAACTGTACAAGGGGTCCAAGTTTCCATATCCGAGGAATCCGGCTATTCGAATAGATGATGTTAACCCTGCAGGGGTGTACTTCTTCACACACGCTTTCGCCACTTATCGCCCTGTACACGTCATGTACCTCGGCAACCTTCAAGCGGAAGCCGGGCGAGGGAGTCGGCCACGACCTGACTAACCGAACAAGTCTCTAGTCCAGGTTTATCGCCTATTCGGGTTCCATCCGCAAGGAGATCCGGCCGGGGTGTCGCTTACGGCCCCAAACGATGTGTGCAGGGTTCCCAAGCCCACCTCGACGGGTGGATGTACGCTTGGTACACCGTGCCACTGTGCCTAGTCTGTCCCAAGCCCACCTGTACCGGGTGCCACTTGGTAGACTACTAACACTACCTATAAACACCAGAAACTAGTTGCAACTCCTGGACAGAGATCAAGTTGATTAATAAGTCGAGAGAGCTTGGAGCACCCGGAGCTCAATGTGTGGTAGTAACTGATCATGGATCACAAACACAGAACTCAGTTCCTGAGGACGGCCGCAATGAGACAACCCACCATGTACTCCTACATGGCCTCTCACCGCTACCTTTACCAAATAGTGTTCACACACTTAGCTCACACACAGTAGGACATGTTCACACGCCTCTGATTCATCCCCGATGAATCAGACCTGACTCAACTCTAAGCAATAGCAGGCATGACAAACAAGCATGAATGAGTAGGCACAACAGGGCTCAAACAACTCCTACTCATGCTAGTGGGTTTCATCTATTTACTGTGGCAATGACAGGTCATGCAAAGGATAAAGGGGTTCAGCTACCGCAGCAAGTAACAAATATGTCGTTGTTGTCCTAATGCAGTAAAAGAGAGCAGGAGCGAGAGAGTGGGATTTTATCGGAATGAACAAGGGGGTTTTGCTTGCCTGGCACTTCTGAAGATAATATAGCTCTTCATCGGTGTCATCGATCACATCGCCGGTACACGTCTATCGAGAGGGGACAATCACCGGCAACTGAGGAAAAACACAATCAATGCAATGCGCAATATGATGCATGAATGTGACATGGCAATATGCTGTGGTTTGTGCTAATGCAACTAAACCAGATTAAATGAAGTTGGTTTGAATCCAAGATTCAAACTCAAACTCCATATGTGGATATTTAAATGTCATTAATATGATTTGTGCTAAACAGCACCTATAAGTTGTTCTAACATGCATGAAAATGGTACAGATGGATAGATTGGATTTTTTTGATCATTTTTCATATATAATTTATTTAATTTGGAGTTACGGTTGAATTTCTATGAATTTTAGAAGTTTATACAATTTTCTGGAATTTATAAATCATTTCCTGATTTATTTTAATTCCAGAAATACTTACTGCGTCAGCATTGAGTAAGCATGACGTCAGCAGGTCAACTGCGGCTAGCTAGGGTCAAACCTGACGTGTGGGGTCCACACGTCAGTGACACAGGTTAAACAGGGGGGTTTAGTTTAGTTTAATTAAAGATTAGGGCACTAGGGCCCACATGTCAGTGTCAGGGGGTTAGATTAGGTGGTGATTAGCTTAAGCTAATCACCTGATGGCGGGGTCCACCTGTCATGGACCCAGGGGAGGTCAAACCCCTGGTCAAACGAGTCAATCCCGCCGGCGTTGAGTCGCCGGCGAGGCCGAGGCGGCGGAGGCCTTCGGGTTTCTTGCTCCGGCGACCAAACGGACGGAGGAGGGGCTCTATGGATAGCTGGAAGAGCGCCGCATCTTCTTGTGGAGTCGGTTGGGGTCGGGGCGGCCGGAATCGGCGCCGGCGACGACCTAGGTGGCCGCCGGAGTTCGGCCGAGGTCGAACACGGCGCTGCGGTGCACTAGAGGGGAAATGGAAGGGCTCTGTGGGCTCCTGGGAGGGCGGCGAACTTGGTAACATGCTCGGGCGCAAGCTGGGGTGACCCTGGCCACGGCAGCGCCATGGCCGGCGGCGAGGAGCAATCGGCTCCGGTGAGAAGGGCGGCTAGAGTGCGGGAACGAGCGCGGGGAGGAGGGGGAATGGAAGAGGAGCTCATAGGGAGTCGGTTGGAGCAGACGGCGAGCTCGGGGACGCGGCGACGGCAGCGAATTGACGGCGGCGGTCCTCGGTGGCCGAGGAGGGGAAAAGCGTTGGGACGGCGCTTCGGGGCTTCTCCGGTCGCGTGAGCCGACGGAGAGGTCGAGGGAGGCACTGCGGAGCTCGGGAGCGCGTCAGGGAGGAGAGGGGGTGGCGGTGGCCGCGAGGGCATCGAGGGTCAGCGACGGTGGCACTCGGCTGGTTGTGTGCGAGGGACGGAGAAGGGGAGAGGCGATGGGAGAGGTCGAGGGGGTTCCAGGGGGTCGGGGCAGCGCCGAGAGCATGACGTGAGGCGTCGCGGTGTCCAGGCGATGCAGACGAGCAGGGTGGTGGCGTGGCGAGCTCGGGCGCGTGCGCCGTGTCCCTCCTCTGCCTACTGGCGCGAGGAGGAAGGCGACAGGGAGGAGGAGGTGGGCTGGGCCTGCCAGCTAGGCCGCCAGGTAGGTTTGGGCCGGGTGGGCTGAGAGGTGAGCGCCAGGTAGGCTTGCTCTTTTTTTTATATTTCTGTTCTGTTTTCTTTTCATTTAATCTTTTGCCACTGTTTTGAATTTAAAATAATTCAAACAATGCCAAAAGCTCCTCTGAATATTTTTATTTTGCTAGATGGACTTTCCAAAAGCTCATAAAATATTTCAGGGGTATTTGAAATTATATTCTAGTTATATGAATATAATTCAAATTCAAATAGCTAATGATTTAAATTCAAAGTCCCAAAAATAAATCCTTAAAAATGTTCAATATTTTGGTTGGGACCAGAACACTTGCCAAAAATTATCAAACATTTAAGAAGAACATTTTGTAACAATGAATGAGATTTTAGGGTTTTTGCCCTTCTTTTATTTAGGATTTTGAGGCTTCCAATTTTCCTCAGTTCAAGTTTCAAAAATTTAAACATGATGCACAGATGGAAGCAAGCCTAGGTCAGGCCAGAACTAGGGATGTGACAGGTGTGCATCCAACTTGCTTGCTCACGAAGACCTAGGGCATTTGAGGAAGCCCATTGTTGGAATATACAAGCCAAGTTCTATAATGAAAAATTCCCACTAGTATATGAAAGTGACAAAACAAGAGACTCTCTATCATAAAGATCGTGGTGCTACTTTCAAGCACAAGTGTGGAAAAAAGGATAGTAGCATTGTCCCTTTTTATTTCTTTTCTCTTTTTGGGTCTTTCCCCCTTCTTTTTTTTTGTTATTTGGTACAATTCTCTATTAATGATGATCATCACACTTCTATTTATTTACAACTCAATGATTACAACTCGATACTAGAACAAAATATGACTCTATATGAATGCCTCCGGTGGTGTACCGGGATGGGCAATGAATCAAGAGTGACATGTATGATAAATTATGCATGGTGGCTTTGGCACAAATACGATGTCAACTACATGATCATGAAAGGCAATATGACAATGATGAAACACTTCGTAATAAATGAAACGGTGGAAAGTTGCATGGCAATATATCTCGGAATGGCTATGGAAATGCCATAATAGGTAGGTATGGTGGCTGTTTTGAGGAAGATATAAGGAGGTTTATGTGTGATAGAGCGTATCATATCACGGGGTTTGGATGCACCGGCGAAGTTTGCACCAACTCTCAAGCTGAGAAAGGGCAATGCACGGTACCGAAGAGGCTAGCAATGATGGAAAGGTGAGAGTGTGTATAATCCATGGACTCAACATTAGTCATAAAGAACTCACATACTTATTGCAAAAATCTACAAGTTATCAAAAACCAAGCATTACGCGCATGCTCCTAGGGGGATAGATTGGTAGGAAAAGACCATCGCTCGTCCCCGACCAACACTCATAAGGATGACAATCAAAGAACACCTCATGTTTCAAATTTGTTACACAACGGTTACCATACGTGCATGCTACGGGACTTGCAAACTTCAACACAAGTATTTCTCAAATTCACAACTACTCAACTAGCACGACTCTAATATTACCATCTTCATATCTCAAAACAATCATCAAGTATCAAACTTCTCATAGTATTCAATGCACTTTTATGAAAGTTTTTATTATACCAATCTTGGAAGCCTATCATATTAGGACTAATTTTATAGCCAAAGCAAACTAACATGCTGTTCTAAAGGATTCTCAAAATAATATAAGTGAAGCATGAGAGATCAATAATTTCTATAAAATAAAACCACCACCGTGCTCTAAAAGATATAAGTGAAGCACTAGAGCAAAATTATCTAGCTCAAAAGATATAAGTGAAGCACATAGAGTATTCTAATAAATTCCGATTCATGTGTGTCTCTCCAAAAAGGTGTGTACAGAAAGGATTATTTTGGTAAACTAAGAAGCAAAGACTCAAATCATAAAATACGCTCCAAGCAAAACACATATCATGTGGTGAATAAAAATATAGCATCAAGTAAAGTTACCGATGGACGAAGACGAAAGAGGGGATGCCTTTAGGGGCATCCCCAAGCTTAGGCTTTTGGTTGTCCTTGAATTTTACCTTGGGGTGCCTTGGGCATACCCAATCTTAGGCTCTTTCCACTCCTTATTCCATAATCCATCAAATCTTTACCCAAAACTTGAAAACTTCACAACACAAAACTCAACGGAAAATCTCATGAGCTCCGTTAGTATAAGAAAACAAACCACCACTTAATGTACTGTAATGAACTCATTATTTATTTATATTGGTGTTAAACCTACTTTATTCCAACTTCTCTATGGTTCATACCCCCCGATACTAGCCATAGATTCATCAAAATAAGCAAACAACACACGAAAAACAGAATCTGTCAAAAACACAACATTCTGTAGTAATCTGTAGGTTTCGAATACTTCTGTAACCCCAAAAATTCTGAAATAAATTGGTGGACGTGAGGAATTTGTCTATTAATAATCTGCAAAACAATCAACCTAATTTCACTCTCCAGTAAAAAATGGCAGCAAATCTCGTGAGCGCTAAAGTTTCTGTTTTTTACAGCAAGATCACAACAAGTCTTCCCAAAGGTTCTACTTGGCACTAACACTAATTGAAGATATAAAACCACATCTAAACAGAAGCTAGATGTATTATTCATTACTAAATAGGAACGAAAATAAAATTGGGTTGCCTCCCAACAAGCGCTATCATTTAACGCCCCTAGCTAGGCATAAAAACAAGAATAGATCTAGGTATCGTCATCTTTGGTTTTTTAATTTTTTAGCGGAGTCATGCTCGAATCCGGGAGGTTCTTTATGTTTTCCTTCATATTCGGAAATTTTTAGGTCTAAAGAATCCAACCGCTTGTTGCAAAGGGTAAATAACATATTCATGCGGTTAAGGTATCCGGTAACACTCTTAAGAGGTTCAAGAGACTTTTGTAAAAATTTCATTACTTCACAAATCTTCTCAAAAACCTGTGTCTCTTCCTGGGTATGATGTGGCCCATTTTGTTGAGGTAGTGTTCCCACTATTCCCTCTATGATTTCATGTGCAAAACTAGGATCAATATCAATAAAATTTCCTTTGGAAACACAATTTAACAGTTGTCTATGGGACATATTTAGTCCAACATAAAAATTGCGAAGTAAAATTCTAAAATTCACCTCTCAGGTGCAATTACGATAAGATTCCATCATCCTAAACCAAGCTTCTTTTAAATTTTCTCCTTGTCTTTGTTTGAAGTGAAGAACTTCAAACTCGGGAGACAAAGGAGCAGATAAGGGACTAGCCACGACGGCGAAGCAAATGATCTAACACACGGACACACAAGAAGCAAGCGAAAAAGAGATGAACGGAAAAAGAGGGCGAATGAAACGAAAAGGGTGAAGTGGGGAGAGGAAAACAAGAGGCAAATGGCAAATAATGTAATGTGAGGGATAAGAGTTTGTGATGGGTACTTGGTATGTCTTGACTTGTGCGTAGATCTCCCCGGCAACAGTGCCAGAAATCCTTCTTGCTACCTCTTGAGCACTGCGTTGGTTTTCCCTTGAAGAGGAAAGGGTGATGCAGCAAAGTAGTGTAAGTATTTCCCTCAGTTTTTGATAACAAAGGTATCAATCCAGTAGGAGACTACACGCAAGTCGCATCGCACCTACACAAACAAATAAGAACCTTGCAACCAACACGATAAAGGGGTTGGCAATCCCTTCACGGTCACTTGCAAAAGTGAGATCTGATAGAGATAATAAGATAAATATTTTTGGTATTTTTATGATATAGATTGAAAGTAAAGATTGCAAAGTAAAATAGATTGGAAACTTATATGATGGAAGATAGACCCGGGGGGCATAGGTTTCACTAGTGACTTCTCTCAAAATAGCATAAGTATTATGGTGGGTAAATAAATTACTGTCGAGCAATTGATAGAAAAGTGCATAATTATGAGAATATCTAGGCATGATCATGTATATAGTCATCACCTTTGCAACAAGTAGACCGAAACGATTCTGCATCTACTACTATTACTCCAGACATCGACCACTATCCAGCATGCATCTAGAGTATTAAGTTCATAACAGAGTAATGCATTAGGCAAGATGACATGGTGTAGAGGGATAAACTCAAGCAATATGATATAAAACCCATCTTTTTATCCTTGATGGAAACAATACAATACGTGCCTTGCTGCCCCTCCTGTCACTGGGAAAGGACACCGCAAGATTGAACCCAAAGCTAAGCACTTCTCCTATTGCAAGAAAGATCGATCTAGTAGGCCAAACCAAATTGATAATTCGTAGAGACTTGCAAAGATAACAAATCACACATAAAAGATTTCAGAGAAGAATCAAATATTTTTCATAGATAATCTTGATCATAAACCCACAATTCATCGGATCTCAACAAAGACACTACAAAAGAATTACATTGAATAGATCTACAAGAAGACTGAGGAGAACTTTGTATTGAGATCCAACGAGAGAGAAGAATCCATCTAGCTAATAACTATGGACCTGAAGGTCTGTGGTACACTACTCACACATCATCAGAGAGGCTATGGTGTTGAGGTAGAAGCCCTCCGTGATCGATTCCCTCTCCGGCGGAGCTCCGGAAAAGGCCCCAAGATGGGATCTCTTGGGTACAGAATGTTGCGGCGATGGAAATAGGGTTTCGTGGTGCTCTCGGATGTTTTCGAGATATATGAGTATATATATATATAGGCGAAAGAAGTCAGTCAGGGGAGCCACAAGGGGCCCACGAGGGTGGGGGTGCGCCTGCCCCCTGGGCGTGCCTCCCTGCATCGTGGCCTCCTCGATGCTTCCTTGATGTCCACTCCAAGTCTCCTGGATTGTGTTTGTTACAAAAATCACTCTCCCAAAGGTTTTATTCCGTTTGATATTCCTTTTCTGTGAAACACTGAAATTGGCAAAAAAAATATCAATTTGCACTGGCCTTTGGTTAGTAGGTTAGTCCCAAAAATAATATAAAAGTGTATAATAAAGCCCATTAAACATCCAAACAGATAATATAATAGCATGGAACAATCAAAAATTATAGATACGTTGGAGACGTAATAGTTGTCATTTGATGAACGGGATCACATCATTAGAGAATGATGTCATTGACTTGACCCATCCGTTAGCTTAGCACTATGATCGTTTAGTTTATTGCTATTGCTTTCTCCATAACTTATACATGTTCCTATGACTATGAGATAATGCAACTCCCGAATACTGGAGAAACACCTTGTGTGCTATCAAACATCACAACGTAACTGGGTGATTATAAAGATGCTCTACAGGTCTCTCTGTTGGTGTTTGTTGAGTTGGCATAGATCAAGATTAGGATTTGTCACTCCGTGTATCGGAGAGGTATATCTGGGCCCTCTCGGTAATGCACATCACTATAAGCCTTGCAAGCAATGTGACTAATGAGTTAGTTACGGGATGATGCATTATGGAATGAGTAAAGAGACTTGCCAGTAACGATATTGAACTAGGTATTGAGATACCGACGATCGAATCTCGGGAAAGTAACATACCGATGACAAAGGGAACAAAGTATGTTGTTATGCGTTTTGACCGACAAATATCTTCGTAGAATATGTAGGAACGAATATGAGCATCCACGTTCTGCTATTGGTTATTGACCAGAAGTGAGTCTCGGTCATGTCTACATAGTTCTCAAACCCGCAGGGTCCGCACGCTTAACGTTCGATGACGATCGGTATTATGAGTTTATGTGTTTTGATGTACCGAAGGTAGTTCAGAGTCCCGGATGTGATCACGGACATGATGAGGAGTCTCGAAATGGTCGAGACATAAAGATCGATATATTGGAAGGCTATGTTTGGACACCGGAATGGTTCCGGATGAGTTCGGGCATTTTCCGGAGTACCAGCAGGTTACCGGAACCCCCCGGGGAGTCAATGGGCCTTAATGAGCCCTAGTGGAGAAAGAGGGCAGCAGGCAAGCGGTGGGGCGCGCCCCCTAGGCCTAAACCGAATTGGTTTAGGGTTTGGGGGGCGGCCCCCCTTTCCTTCTCCTCTCCTCCTCCGTCCTCCATCTCCTAGTAGGAATAGGAAAGGGGGGGGGGCAAACC
>NC_041388.1:191025935-191068181 GCF_002162155.2 Triticum dicoccoides
GGCCCTCTCCTCCTCCCCCTTTATATACGGGGGAGGGGGCACCCCATAGACACACAAGTTAACAGTTGTTTTAGCCGTGTGCGGTGCCCCCCTCCACAGAAACACACCTCGGTCATATCGTCGTAGTGCTTAGGCGAAGCCCTACGCCGGTAACTTCATCATCACCGTCACCACACTGTCGTGCTGACAAAACTCTCCCTCGGCCTCAGCGAGATCAAGAGTTTGAGGGATGTCATCGAGCTGAACGTGTGCAGATCACGGAGGTGTCGTACGTTCGGTACTTGATCGGTTGGATCACGAAGACGTTCGACTACATCAACCGCGTTGCTTAACGCTTCCGCTTTTGGTCTACGAGGGTAGGTAGACACACTCTCCCCTCTCGTTGCTATGCATCGCCTAGATAGATCTTGCGTGATCGTAGGAAATTTTTTGAAATACTGTGTTCCCCTACAATTACATCGAATAGATCTCCAAGAACATCGAGGAGAACATGGTATTGAGAATCAAAGAGAGATAAGAAGCCATCTATCTACTAGCAATGGACCCGTAGGTCTGAGGTAAACTACTCACGATTCATCGGAGAGGCAATGGTGTTGATGTAGAAGCCCTCCGGACCGAATCCCCCTCCGACAGGACACCAGAAAAGGCCCCTAGATGGGATCTCACGGGTACATAAGGTTGCGGTAGTGGAAAAGTGTTTTCGTGGCTCCCCTGGTAGGTTTTGGAATATTTGAGAATATATAGGCGGAACAAATATGTGAGTGGAGTCACGAGGGGCCCACAAGGGTGGGGGTGCGTCCTACCCCCCTGGGCGCGCCCTCCGTCCTTGTGGGTGCCTCGTGGCTTTCTTAACGTGTACTCCAAGTCCTCTGGATGTCTTCTGGTCCAAGAAAAAACATCGTGAAAGTGTCATTTCGTTTGGACTCCGTTTGGTATTCCTTTTCTGTGAAACTCTAAAACAAGGAAAAATAGGAACTGGCACTGGCTCTAGGTTAATAGGTTAGTCCTAAAAATAATATAAAATAGCATAATAATGCATGTAAAACATCCAAAACAGATAATATAATAGCATGAAACAATCAAAAATTATATATACGTTGGAGACCTATCAGTGGCCAATGAATGATATAGAAGAGATTCCCCAAGGATATGCCGGCACCGGAGAGTAGTGATAGATAATCCGCACTCAGGGGAGAAGAATGGGCGTGATAGTTCCGGACCATCCGTAGACAAACCACATATGCATGTTGTCATCCCGGAAGGGTGGAGAATGAACATGTGTAAGCCTAGGGAACCGCTTCTACCGGACTCTTTGTTGGAGACCCTTTCGATTGATCTTCAAATTCTACACGCCCATGTGGTAGATAAATAAAAAAAAGTCAACATGGATACACGGCCAAGGTGATAGAAGGTTATAGTTTTGTCCAGGAGTCTTCGACTAACTGAATTCATCTGGCCTTTAATGAGGTCATCCATGCAAATATATTCTCTGTCAGTGCAATCTCCCCACAGTTAATGAGGCTCAGGGTACTTCCATCGAGCTACAAATCCCCTACTCCCGGATGGTAAAGTGTCCTTGAAGGAAATATGCCCTAGAGGCAATAATAAAGTTGTTATTTATATTTCCTTATATCATGATAAATGTTTATTATTCATGCTAGAATTGTATTAACCGGAAACTTAGTACATGTGTGAGTACATAGACAAACAAAGTGTCACTAGTATGTGTAGCTACCAGACCTCAAATAGTCTGATCTCTGTGCTCCGGTGTCATCCCTGGATCAGTAATGCTGACACCACACAGTACTCGGAGGATTTATATCAGAGTAGCAATCACACACTTATTACATCGAGTGTCTCAAAAGAGAACTTATTACAATAAATATGGCTTAAGGCCATCTAATAACGATAACAGCGGAAGGCTTGGAAGATAAGTGAGTCCATCAACTCCAACGGCATCACTGAGTATAGAACCACGACCTAAAAACTCCTTAATCGTCATCTGAAAAGTCTACAACATTAATGTTGCAGCCCAAAAACGGGTCAGCACATGGAATATGCTGGCAAGGTAACACATAGAGAGTAATGGAATGAAACAGCTATACTATATGCATATTTGGCTGGTGGAAAGCTCTATGGTTACAGTTTTGCGTAAAGCCAATTTTTCCCTACTTCAAAGGAATAAAATTTAATTACTATCATGGTGGTTGTTAAACATTGAGAATGGTTGACAGCATTCTCAATCCCAATTAAGCATCATCATTAAGCATAACCTAACAAAATTAATTTAGAGTAACATGTTGAGATTCACATGAAAATCCAAGTACTAGATACTCAAGATGTCCATAACCGGGGACATGGCTAACCATGATTAGTTTATTACACTCTGCAGAGGTTTGCGCACTTTTCCCCACAAGACTCGATCGCCTCCGTTTGGTTTCTCGCACTACATGGTGTTTGAGAAGACGGATGACCGAGACATAGTCTTTCAGAAGCGCTAGCACCTTACGATGGGTAGACCGTACCACCTACATCCCCTACATCTGCTAGTCTACCACTGTAAGAGTTCGCACGACTTAGTCAACTATGCTAGAGCCCATAATAGCTTGTGGTTGCACACGGAAGTTTCTAGTATGAATAGTCTCATGATCCCTTTGAGCCTGGGTGGCGGTCCAAAAGAAAACAGGCAAGTCCTGGAATACCCAGGTGCCTCAGTCCACCCAGATGTGTGTTTAAGTTGCCACCTTAGATAAACAATTAATTAACAATCTCACATCTGTCATGGATATCACTCACCCAATCCACGTCTACTAGCATAGAATGGCATAATAAGCAAACGTAGAAGTAACTCCCAAAGGTTTGATAATAAACAGGTAATAGGTACTACCTCATCTACTTCCCATCCCACAATTTAATTAGATCCTAATCATGCAATGTGTGAGGATTGATCTAATGCAATAAAACTGGGTACTAGAAAAGGTATGATCAAAGTGTTACTTGCCTTGCTGATGATCCGCGAAACCTAACGATTCGAAGTAACAGGCGGCGCACTCCGGGTACTCTATCGCAGACAAACAAACAAGTATACAATAAGTACTCATCTAATGCACAGGTAAAACTCAAATAAGAGATCTAACTAGAAGGTTCAACTTAAGAACTCCGGTTTGCAAAAAGAATCAAATCGAACGAAGCAACGAAAGTCAAATGACGAAAGAAAACACTTCGTTCTAGTAATCTGGATCTAGGGCAAATTTTACAGTAGCAAAATCTTGTTTAAGTTGGTTAAACGGATAGAGGTATTCGAGACGAAACTATAGGCGTTTGAATCGCCTGATTCCGATAAACGAGCGAAAAGTTAAACAAAAACGAAAATCAGATCAGGAATCGCGATCAGAAAAATCGCGGATTTAATCCGAGAAAACGAAAAACAACGAACGCCGATTTTTTTTCTTTTTTTTCTCTCTTTTTTCGGCATGGAAATCGAGGCGCGATGAACCTCGGGCGGCGGGATCGTCGGCGGCGGTGGCTCCGGCAGTGCGCGCAGATCGAGGCGGGGCTGATGGGCTGGGGCGGCTCGGGGCAGCGCTATTTAAAGGCTGCCCCTGGGCGGTGTCCCGCTCGGGTACAGCCCGAAGTCGGTTCGTTTTTTTATTATTATACCGCTTGGAACAAAAATAAAAAGAAATACTAAACGGACTCCAAAAATTCCGAAATAAATTTTCACGGGCTTCTAAAATCAAGCCGCACAAGGTGAACATTTATTTGGGCCCTAAATGCAATTTTGAAAAACGCACATTTTTCCTAAATTCAAATAAAACACCGAAAAACTCCGAAATAAAATCTTATTTGATTTTATTATTAAATCCTCAATATTTGTTTATTTTGGGAAAGTCATTTTATTACCTCTCTCATATTTCTGTAATAGAAATAATTGATGATAAAATAAATAAAATCAAATGATCCTATTCTCAAAATTTGAGAGAACTCAAATATGAAAATAACGAAATCCCCAACTCTCTCCGTGGGTCATTGAGTTGCGTAGAATTTCTAGGATCAACCAAAATGCAAAATAAAATATGATATGCATGATGATCTAATGTAGAACATTCCAAATTGAAAATTTGGGATGTTACAATATGCCTCTACTTGACTAGCTCGTTGATCAAAGAGGGTTAAGTTTCCTAGCCATGGACAAAGAGTTGTCATTTGGTGAACGGGATCACATCAGTAGAGAATGATGTGATTGACTTGACCCATCCGTTAGCTTAACACGATGATTGTTTAGTTTACTGCTATTGCTTTCTCCATAACTTATACATGTTCCTATGACTATGAGATTATGCAACTCCTGAATACCGGAGGAACACTTAGTGTGCTATCAAACGTCACAACGTAACTGGGTGACTATAAAGATGCTCTACAGGTGTCTCCGATGGTGTTTGTTTAGTTGGCATAGATCGAGATTAGGATTTGTCACGCCGTGTATCAGAGAGGTATCTCTGGGCCCTCTCGGTAATGCACATCACTATAAGCCTTGCAAGCAATGTAACTAATGAGTTAGTTATGGGATGTAGCATTACGGAACGAGTAAAGAGACTTGGTGGTAATGAGATTCAACTAGGTATTGAGATACCGACGATCGAGTCTCGAGCAAGTAACATACCGATGACAAAGGGAACAATGTATGTTGTTATGCAGTTTGACCGATAAAGATCTTCGTAGAATATGTAGGAACCAATATGAGCATCCAGGTTTCGCTATTGGTTATTGACTGGAGATGAGTCTCGGTCATGTCTACATAGTTCTCGAACCCGTAGGGTTCGCACGCTTAACGTTCGGTGACGATCGATATTATGAGTTTATGTGTTTTGATGTACCGAAGGAAGTTCAGAGTCCCGGATATGATCGCGGACATCACGAGGAGTCTCAGAATGGTCGAGACATAAAGATTCATATATTGGAAGCCTATGTTTGGACATTGGAATGGTTCCGGATGAGTTCGGGCATTTACCGGAGTACCAAGAGGTTACCGGAACCCCCCGGGGAGTATATGGGCCTTATTGGGCCTTAGTGGAAAAATAGGAGAGGAAGGGAAAGGTGGAGGGCGTCCCCCCTAGCCCAATCCTAATTGGGTAGGGGCCGCCACCCCCCCCCCTTCCTTCTCTCTCTCCCTTCCTTCTCCCATACTCCTACTAGGGAAAGGGGGGAATCCTACTCCCGATGGGAGTAGGACTCCCCCTAGGTCGTGCCATAGAGAGGGCCGTCCCTCCCCTCCTCCATTCCTTTATATATGGGGAGGGGGAACCCCATAGACACACAAGTTGACATTGTTTAGCCATGTGCGGTGCTCCCCTTCATCATAATCCACCTCAGTCATATCATTGCAGTGCTTAGACGAAGCCCTGCGCCGCTAGCTTCATCATCACTGCCATCACGCCATCGTGCTGACGAAACTCTCCCTCGACACTCAGCTGGATCTAGAGTTCTCAGGACGTCACCGAGCTGAACGTCTGCAGATCGCGGAGGTGTCGTACCTTCGGTGCTAGGATCGGTCGGATCTGAAGATGTACGACTACATCAACCGCGTTGCCATAATGCTTCCGCTTACGATCTACGAGGGTACATGGACAACACTCTTCCCCTCTCGTTGCTATGCATCACCTAGATAGATCTTGCGCGTGCGTAGGATTTTTTTTTAAATATTGTGTTTCCCAACAGTGGCATCTGAGCCAGGTCTATGAGTAGATGTTATATGCATGAGTAGAACACAAAGGAGTTGTGGGCGTGGGTATATACATATTGCTTGTCGTCACTAGTTGATTCTTGATTCAGCGGTATTGGTCGATCAAGCGGCTCAGACCGACATTACGCTACGCTTACGCGAGACTAGTTCTACCGACGTGCTTAACACACAGGTGGCTAGTGGGTGTAAGTTTCTCCAACTTTAGTTGAATCGGATTCAATGAACAGGGTTCTTTCTGAAGATCAAAAAGCAATCACTATACCGCATTGTGGTTTTTTGATGCATAGGTAAGAACGGTTCTTGCTCATCCCGTAGAAGCCACGTAAAACATGCAAAAACAAAGTAGAGGACGTCTAACTTGTTTTTGCAGGGCATGTTGTGATGTGATATGGTCAAGACATGATGCTAAATTTTATTGTATGTGATGATCATGTTTTGTAACAGAGTTATCGACAACTGGCAGAAGCCATATGGTTGTCTCTTTATGGTATGAAATGCAGTCGCCATGTAGTTTCTTTACTTTATCACTAAGCAGTAGCGATAGTCGTAGAAGAAATAGTTGGAAAGATGACAATGATGCTTCGATGGAGATCAAGGTGTCAAGCCGGTGACAATGTTGGTCATGACGGTGCTTTGAAGATGGAGATCAAAGGCACAAGATGATGATGGCCATATCATATAACTTATATTGATTGCATGTGATGTTTATCCTTTATGCTTTTTACTTTGATTAGTTCGGCGGTAGCATTATAAGATGATCTCTCACTAAATTTGAAGGTATAAGTGTTCTCCCTGAGTATGCATCGTTGCTACAGTTCGTCGTGCCGAGACACCACGTGATGATCGGGTGTGATAAGCTCTACGTTTACATACAACGGGTGCAAGCCAGTTTTGCACATGCGGAATACTCAGGTTAAACTTGACGAGCCTAGCATATGCAGATATATCCTCGGAACACTAAGACCGAAAGGTTGAGCGTGAATCATATAGTAGATATGATCAACATAGTGATGTTCACCATTGAAAACTAATCCATCTCACATGATGATCGAACATGGTTTAGTTGATATGGATCACGTGATCACTTAGATGATTAGAGGGATGTCTATCTAAGTGGGAGTTCTTAAGTAATTTGATTAATTGAACTTTAATTTATCATGAACTTAGTACCTGATAGTATTTTGCATGTCTATGTTGTTGTAGATAGATGGCACATGTTGTTGTTCCGTTGAATTTTAATGCGTTCCTAGAGAAAGCTAAGTTGAAAGATGATGGTAGCAATTACACGGACTGGGTCTGTAACTTGAGGATTATCCTCATTGCTGCACAGAAGAATTACGTCCTGGAAGCACCGCTAGGTGAAAAACCCGCTACAGGAGCAACGCCAGATGTTGTGAACACCTAGCAGAGCAAAGCTGATGACTACTCGATAGTTTAGTGTGCCATGCTTTGCGGCTTAGAACCGGGACTTCAACGACATTTCGAACGTCATGGAGCATATGAGATGTTCCTGGAGTTGAAGTTAATATTTCAAGCAAATGCCCGAATTGAGAGATATGAAGTCTCCAATAAGTTCTACAGCTGTAAAATGGAGGAGATAGTTCTATCAGTGAACATATACTCAGAATGTCTGGGTACCACAACCACTTGACTCAGCTGGGAGTTAATATTACTGATGATAGTGTCATTGACAGAGTTCTTCAATCACTGCCACCAAGCTACAAGAGCTTCATGGTGAACTATAATATGCAAGGGATGGATAAGACGATTCCCGAGCTCTTCGCAATGCTAAAGGCTGCGAAGGTAGAAATCAAGAAGGAGCATCAAGTGTTGATGGTCAACAAGACCACCAGTTTCAAGAAAAAGGGTAAAGGGAAGAAGGGGAACTTCAAGAAGAACGGCAAGCAAGTTGCTGCTCATGTGAAGAAGCACAAGTCTGGACCTAAGCCTGAGAAAGAGTGCTTCTATTGCAAAGGGACTGGTCACTGGAAGCGGAACTGCCCCAAGTATTTGGCGGAGAATAAGGATGGAAAGTGAAAGGTATATTTGATATACATGTTATTGATGTGTACCTTACTAATGCTCGCAGTAGTGCCTGGGTATTTGATACTGGTTCTGTTGCTAATATCTGCAACTCGAAACAGGGGCGACGGATTAAGTGAAGATTGGCTAAGGACAAGGTGACGATGCGTGTGGGAAATGGTTCCAAAGTCGATGTGATCGCTGTCGGCACGCTACCTCTACATCTACCTTCGGGATTACTTTTAGGCCTAAATAATTGTTATTTGGTGCCAGCGTTGAGCATGAACATTATATCTGGATCTTGTTTGATGTGAGACGTTTATTCATTTAGATCAGAGAATAATTGTTGTTCTATTTATATGAATAATATCTTATGTGGTCATGCACCCTTGATGAGTGGTCTGCTTTTACTAAATCTTGATAGTAGTGATACACATATTCATAGTATTGAAGCCAAAAGATATATGTTTAATAATGATAGTGTAACTTATTTGAGGCACTGCCATTTAGGTCATATTGGTATAAAGCGCATGAAGAAACTCCATGCTAATGGACTTTTGGAATAAATTGATTATGAATCACTTAATGCTTGCGTACCGTGCCTCATGGGCAAGATGACTAAGACTCCGTTCTCCGGAACAATGGAGCGAGCAACAGACTTGTTGGAAATAATACATACTGATGTATGCGGTCCAATGAGTGTTGATGCTCACGGCGGGTATCGTTATTTTCTTACCTTCACAGATGATTTGAGCAGATATGGGTATATCTACTTGATAAAACATAAGTCTGAAACATTTGAAAAGTTCAAAGAATTTCAGAAATGGAAAATCATCGTAACAAGAAAATTAAGTTTCTACGATCTGATAGTGGAGGTGAATATTTGAGTTATGAGTTTGGTCTTCATTTGAAACAATGTGGAATAGTTTCGCAACTCACGCCGCCTGAAACACCGCAACATAATGGTGTGTCCGAACGTCATAACCGCACTTTATTAGATATGGTGCGATCTAGGATGTCTCTCACTGATTTACCGCTATAATTTTGGAGTTATGCTTTAGAGACGGCTGCATTCACATCAAATGGGGTACCATCAAAATCCGTTGAGACGACATCTTATGAACTGTGATTTGGCAAGAAACCCAAGTTATCGTTTCTTAAAGTTTGGGGCTGTGATGCTTATGTGAAAAAGCTTCAACTTGATAAGCTCGAACCCAAATCGGAGAAATGTGTCTTCATAGGATACCCAAAGGAAACTGTTGGGTACACCTTCTATCACAGATCCGAAGGCAAGTTATTCGTAGCTAAGAATGGATCCTTCCTAGAGAAGGAGTTTCTCTCGAAAGAAGTGAGTGGGAGGAAAGTAGAACTTGATGAGGTAATTGTACCTACTCCCTTATTGGAAAGTAGTTCATCACAGAAATCAGTTCAAGTGATTCCTACACCAGTAAGTGAGGAAGCTAATGATGATGATCATGAAACTTCTGATTAAGTTACTACCGAACCTCGTAGGTCAACCAGAGTAAGATCCGCACCAGAGTGGTACGGTAATCCTGTTCTGGAGGTCATGTTACTTGACCATGACGAACCTACGAACTATGAGGAAGCGATGATGAGCCCAGATTCCGCAAAATGGCTTGAGGCCATGAAATCTCAAATGGGATCCATGTATGAGAACCAAGTGTGGACTTTCATTGGCTTGCCCGATGATCAGCAGGCCATAGAGAATAAATGGATCTTCAAGAAGAAGACTGACGCTGACGGTAATGTTACTATCTACAAAGCTTTACTTGTTGTAAAAGGTTTTCGACAAGTTCAAGGAGTTGACTATGATGAGACCTTCTCACCTGTAGTGATGCTTAAGTCCGCCCGAATCACGTTAGCAATTGCCGCATTTTATGATTATGAAATTTGGCAAATGGATGTCAAAACTGCATTCCTTAATGGATATATTAAAGAAGAGTTGTATATGAAGCAACCAGAAGGTTTTGTCGATCCAAAAGGTGCTAACAAAGTGTGCAAGCTCCAGTAATCAATTTATGGACTGGTGCAAACCTCTCAAAGTTGGAATATACGCTTTGATAGTGTGATCAAAGCATACGGTTTTATACAGACTTTTGGAGAAGCCTGTATTTACAAGAAAGTGAGTGGGAGCTGTGTAGCATTTCTGATATTATATGTGGATGACATAGTGTTGATCGGAGATGATACTGAATTTCTGAATAGCATAAAAGGATACTTGAATAAGAATTTTTCAATGAAAGACCTCGGTGAAGTTGCTTATATATTAGGCATCAAGATCTATAGAGATAGATCAAGACGCTTAATTGGACTTTCACAAAGCACATACCATGATAAAGTTTTGAAGAAGTTCAAAATGGATCAAGCAAAGAAAGGATTCTTGCCTGTGTTACAAGGTGTGAAGTTGAGTCAGACTCAATGCCCGACCACTGCAGAAGATAGAGAGAAAATGAAAGTCATTCCCTATGCTTTAGCCATAGGTTCTATCATGTATTCAATGTTGTGTACCATACCTGATGTGTTCCTTGCTATTAGTTTAGCAAGGAGGTACCAAAGTAATCCAGGAGTGGATCACTAGACAGCGGTCAAGAACATCCTGAAATACCTAAAAAGTACTAAGGATATGTTTCTCGTTTATGGAGGTGACAAAGAGCTCGTCGTAAACAGTTACGTCGATGCAAGTTTTGACACTGACCCGGATGACTCTAAGTCACAAACTGCATGCGTATTTTTATTAAATGGTGGAGCTGTCAGTTGGTGCAGTTCCACGCAGAGCGTCGTGGCGGGATCTACATGTGAAGCGGAGTACACAGCTGCTTCGGAAGCAGCAAATGAAGGAGTTCATATCCGATCTAGGTGTCATACCTAGTGCATCGGGTCCAATGAAAATATTTTGTGACAATACTGGTGCAATTACCTTGGCAATGGAATCCAGATTTCAAAAGAGAACCAAGCACATCAAGAGACACTTCAATTCCATCCGCGATCAAGTCAAGGAGGGAGACATAGAGATTTGCAAGATACATACGGATCTGAATGTTGCAGACCCATTTTCTAAGCCTCTCTCACGAGCAAAGCATGATCAGCACCAAGACTCCATGGGTGTTAGAATCATTAAAATGTAATCCAGATTATTGACTCTAGTGCAAGTGGGAGACTGAAGGAAATATGCCCTATAGGAAATAATAAAGTTGTTTTTATATTTCCTTATATCATGATAAATTTTTATTATTCATGCTAGAATTGTATTAACCGGAAACTTAGTACATGTGTGAATACGTAAACAAATAGAGTGTCACTAGTATGCCTCTAATTGACTAGCTCGTTGATCAAAGATGGTTAAGTTTCCTAGCCATGGACAAACAGTTGTCATTTGATGAATGGGATCACATCATTAGAGAATGATGTGATTGACTTGACCCATCAGTTAGCTTAGCACGATGATCGTTTAGCTTACTGCTATTGCTTTCTCCATAACTTATACATGTTCCTATGACTATGAGATTATGCAACTCCCGAATACCGGAGGAACACTTAGTGTGCTATCAAACATCACAAGTAACTGGGTGACTATAGAGATACTCTACAGGTGTCTCGGATGGTGTTTGTTGAGTTGACATAGATCGAGAATAGGATTTGTCTCTCCGTGTATCGGACAGGTATCTCTGGGCCCTCTCGGTAATGCACATCACTATAAGCCTTGCAAGCAATGTAACTAATGAGTTAGTTATGGGATGTAGCATTACAGAAAGAGTGAAGTGACTTGCTGGTAATGATATTGAACTAGGTATTGAGATACCAACGATCGAATCTCGGGCAAGTAACATACCGATGACAAAGGGAACAATGTATGTTATTATGCGGTTTGACCGATAAAGATCTTTATAGAATATGTAGGAATCAATATGAGCATCTAGGTTCCGCTATTGGTTATTGACCGGAGATGAGTCTCGGTCATGTCTACATAGTTCTCGAACCCGTAGGGTCCGCACGCTTAACGTTTGGTGACGATCGGTATTATGAGTTTATATGTTTTGATGTGCCGAAGGTAGTTCGGAGTCCCGGATATGATCACGGCCATGACGAGAAGTCTCGGAATGGTAGAGACATAAATATCGACATATTGGAAGCCTATGTTTGGACATCGGAATGGTTCCGGATGAGTTCAGGCATTTACCGGAGAACCGGGAGGTTACCAGAACCCCCTGGGGAGTATATGGGCCTTATTGGGCCTTAGTGGAAAAAGAGGAGAGGAAGGGAAACGTGGAGGGCACGCCCCCCTAGCCCAATCCGAATTGGGTAGGGGCCACCGCCCCTTCCTTCTCTCTCCCCCTTCCTTCTCTCCTACTCCTACTAGGGAAAGGGGGAATCCTACTCCCGGTGGGAGTACGACTCCCCCTAGGGTGCGCCATAGAGAGGGCCGGCCCTCCCCTCCTCCACTCCTTTATATACGGGGGAGGGGCACCCCATAGACACACAAGTTGACATTGTTTAGCCGTGTGCAGTGCCCCCTCCACCATAATCCACCTCGGTCATATCGTTGCAGTGCTTAGGAGAAGCCCTGCGCCGGTAGCTTCATCACGCCGTCGTGCTGACGAAACTCTCCCTTGACACTCAGCTGGATCTAGAGTTCGCGGGACGTCACCGAGCTGAACGTGTGCAGATTGAGGAGGTTTCGTACCTTTGGTGCTAGGATCGGTCGTATCATGAAGATGTACGAATACATCAACCGCGTTGTCATAACGCTTCTGCTTACGGTCTACGAGTGTACGTGGACAACACTCTTCCCCTCTCGTTGCTATGCATCACCTAGATAGATCTTGCGTGTGCGTATGATTTTTAAAAAAATTACTGTGTTTCCCAACAGTCCTTACCTGATCCTTTTTACATGCACTGCCACAACCTGGAAACCACAGAAGGTCGGGAGGACATCTCAGACTACATGTTCCCGTTTATTGTCAATCATCCACATGCGGAAACCTTTCTAGTGCCATACACTGGTGCAGGATGATCCAAAGGCGACACTACGATCAGAGAGCCTTCAACGAAACTGTGTTCGATGCCATAATCAAAAACGGGGGTGTAAACAAACCATCAAAAAAGGTGCAAAACGTTTGCGATGACGGATGCATCAAACACGGTTCAGATTTTAGTTGCGTGTGCGATGTAGGGCATATGGTTTAGTTCAACTAACTGTTTGGGATGAGGAGGACACTACTAGGAAAAGGCTAATTAGTGGCGCACCTATTTTTGCCATTAATGGCGCACTATAGGTGCGCTACTATTACCACGCCACTAGTAACAAATAGTAATGGCGCACCTATAGTGCGCCATTACTATGCCTAGAAGTGCGCCATTACTATCTGACTTAGTAATGGCGCACCACATAGAAGTGAGCCATTACTAAAAAAAATTCAAATTTTTTTCAAGATTTATTTTTTCAAAAAAATTCAAAAAAAAATTCAATTTTTTTTCGTTTTTTTCTTAATCTCGGGTCACTATGGCTTAATCTCAAGTCAAATCACACTCCATGGTCAAACTTCCCGGAGGGTCACCCATCCTCACACTACTCCAGCCCAAGCATGCTTAACTTCGCAGTTCTATCCAACCCCAGCACCAACTCACTTAACAGGCACTTGTTGATATATCTATCATATCAATCCTATTAAACCTTGTTGATGTCTAGGACTTTGTTCATGTTCATGAGTGTGATGAAATTTTGAAAAAATATTTCAAACTTCCCGGTGCGGCACTACTAAGTTTTTTTTCTGTTACTAGTGGCGCACCTACCAAATGGTGCGGCACTACTAAGTTTGATTTTTTTTTCATTTTCCCCCCTCTAGATATTAAAAGCCCCGTATCTTTCGTTCTGTTAGGTTTTGGGGGATTCTGAAAATCTTCAACGAGGTTCCCCTAGTTGAATTCGGATGTAACTTTTCGAGTAGATGATTTTTCATATAAAAAACTTTTTAATACGAGTTCGTATGCAAAAGTTATGCCCATTTTACTAAATTCCAGAGAGATTTTGCAAATAAAGTCGAAATTCATATTTGTAAATTTTCCCAACTAGACCACATATCACATGGGAAACTTATTTTCTTTTATTTTTTTGACATTTCCATCATTTTCTTTTATTTTTTCTAAAACTGAAAAGGGGGTCCACGAGGGGGGTGCAAAGGAAGTTAGTAATGGCGCACCACCTAACAATGCGCCATTAGTAACCCTGGTTACTAATGGCGCACCTGTTACATGGTGCGCCATTACTAGTTTTTGCAAAAAAATAAAAAAAAATGTTAGTAGTGGCGCATCGTGGTTGTGGTGCGCCGTTACTAGATTGAACTAGTAATGGCACACTATACACTGGTGCGCCATTACTAGTTTTGAGAAAAAGTAAAAAAGATTGTTAGTAGTGGCGCACAGAGTGTGTGGTGCGCCATTACTAATTAAAACTAGTAATGGCGCACTATGCCCTGGTGCGCCATTACTAGTTTTGGAAAAAAATTGTTACTAGTGGCGCACTGTGGGTGTGGTGCGCCATTAGTGATATGGACATTAATGGCGTACCTACACATGGACACTAATGGCGCACCACATATGTGGTGCGCCATTAGTGTCCATATTAGCTATAGCTCTTTTCCTAGTAGTGGGAACAATAGAAACAGGCAGCCAAATGAAGGCGTGTGCGATATATAGCATACGGTTCACTAGGATGAACTGTGTGTGATTAGGCAACACAATGGAAACGGTTCAACTGAACAAGATGTGTGTGATACGCGGCAAACAGGTCCGTAATCAGAAATGTGTGCGAAGACCAATAATAACACAGACGATTGCTGCTAATAAGTCGTGTGATTTGCTCTGTCTATAGTAGAATAACATATATATATATAACTGAAATAAACATCCAATTACATAAGTGACTATACAAATCATTCACGCACACCTCAATAAACAATTGCGTGCATTCTAAAGTAGGAGAAACAATCGTCTAGTCATCTACTTCTTGTGACGCTCCCGCCACTGCTATGTGGCTCGATCCCTCGTCTGGGTCAGGAAGAAGACAGTTCCTCATGTCAGTGATCCGCTTGTACATCTCGTAGCTTGTGTACGCGTTCATGGCCGCGTACTTGACATGTTGCTCATCCAGTCTCTTATGCCACACAATGTGCCAGGAGTTCCTGTCCTTATTGCTCTCATTCTTCATCTTCATGTAGTAGGGGTCGATTATGGCCGAGGTGAGGTCAACCAGGGAGTTCAGTTTGTTTTTTTCGCTGCCCCAGACCTTGTAGTGGCTTTGGATGTTGACAAGATTCGGGCATTTCAAGCATGAAACCTTGAGCACTTTTAGACCATTGGCGGTGTCCACCGTAGCGAAACTATAGTCGGAGCTATTGATAAACCTGGAGAAACGCTTGCATGGCGTTGTGGCCATGTGGTAGGGGTAGATGAGGACATCATGTCGCACGCACAACTGGGCGACGACAACCTTCTGATCGTGCCCAGCACGACCCATGGTGTACTCGAGGTTGAAGCTGACCACTTGGTACTTGTCCTTGGCAAGGAATTGCTCCATATATTGGATGGAGCTCTCCATCGAGACCGAATCGTTCGTGTACATCACTGAGAGAGCCTTCCCCCTCACGTGGGTGTCGACGACGTGTTGCGTGGTGAACTGCCCGCCGTTGTCGTCGCCGGCCGCTGGGAGCGCCATTGGAGCCACGGGGAGGGCCATTGGAACAGCTAGATGTCCTCTCTGTATGTGTCCTCGTGGGTGTGCTTATTGTGTCGTGTGAGACGAGAGATGAAGGTAAATGGCTGCAGGAATAAAAGGGGGCCGGGCGGCGTGGATTCTCAGCGAGTCTTCATGACAGTTTTTGCAGCAGGTAACTGCATCGTCGCGCCGCGCCCGGCGCAACTGCATGCACACGAACGTGTGTGATCGTGCGCCGGCCCCAAACACTGGCAGCGCGCGTGGAGTGACGAGGGAAGAGCACCCAGAGGGATGCGAGAGCAGAGCGCGTCGCGGCCGCCTGAACCGCAAGCAACCACACGCATAGAGCAGTTGAACCGGCTGATAGTTGCATCACTGCGTAGAGAGCGGCCGTGTGCTACCACCTCCGTCTAGTCTATAGTCCCCTTTATATTCTGTGCCATACTTTGCCCTCAAATTTAACCAACAAAATGTCAATGCATGTTATAAAAATCATATAATTGGAAACTATGTTCAAATACGAATCCAACTATATAATCTTTGGCGACATTCATTCGTATTTTATCTGTTAAATCATACTTATAAACCAAGACGGGGGTATAGTAGGTAATTAAATCGCAAACTTTTTTATTAACCATATGTGTACATGGCCTTTCGTCCTCCTCTCACATGTCTTGTCACCCCACTACCGCAGACGGCTTATAGCGCAAGCTTGCGCAGTGCTCGGGGGCGTTCTTTTGGCCAAACGGTGGCGCCAATGAATCATTGGTGAGCCCGTTCCTGCACAACCTCGCAGGTTCCCGCGCAAGATTCCCGCCCGACTCGGTGAAATCCCCAAAATCCCAATGCTTACCGGCCTCCTATAAAAACCCTCACGGTCGGCGAGTCCTGCGTCGCATTTTCCGCTCCCTTCCTATAGCTTATCTCATCTGCTTCTCCCACAATCGCCAATGGCACAGGTCCATCATCGTCGCTCAGCCACTCCACCGTCATCAGAGGACAGCTCCAACTGGGAGGCTACACCGCGGCGGCGGTGCAGTCCCCGACGTAGTGTAGTGTGTGTGGCGTCCCTGTTGGGTGTGCGCAGAACACCCACCACACGCTCCGTCACCGGGGCCCGTCGGCAGCTGTTGCCGGCCGCCGTTGCCTCCACACCACCATCGAAAGCCAGGGCCATCGCCCGCTGCTACCTCTTAAGCATGTGTTGGTTTTCCCTTGAAGAGGAAAGGGTGATGCAGCAAAGTAGCGTAAGTATTTCCCTCAGTTTTTGAGAACCAATGTAATAATCCAGTAGGAGACTACACGCAAGTTGCCTAGTACCTGCACAAACAAATAAGAACCTTGCAACCAACGTGATAAAGGGGTTGTCATTCCCTTCACGACCACTTGCAAAAGTGAGATCTGATAAAGATAATAAGATAAATTTTTTTGGTATTTTTTTTGTATAGATTGGAAAATAAAGACTGCAAAATAAATAGTAAACTAGAATTGTAGATCAGAAACTTATATGATGTAAAGTAGACCTTGGGGCCATAGGTTTCACTAGTGGCTTCTCTCAAGATAGCATAAATTACGGTGGGTGAACAAATTACTGCCGAGCAATTGATAGAAAAGCGCATAGTTATGATGATATCTAGGCATGATCGGGAATATAGGCATTACGTCTGTGTCAAGTAGACCGAAACGATTCTGCATCTACTACTATTACTCCACACATCGACCGCTATCCAGCATGCATCTAGAGTATTAAGTTCATAAGAACAGAGTAACGCCTTAAGAAAGATGACATGATGTAGAGGGATAGACTCATGCAATATGAATAAAACCCCATCTTGTTATCCTCGATGGCAACAATACAATACGTGCCTTGCTGCCCTTACTGTCACTGGAAAAGGACACCGCAAGATTGAACCCAAAGCTAAGCACTTCTCCAATGGCAAGAAAGATCAATCTAGTAGGCCAAACCAAACTGATAATTCGAAGAGACTTGCAAAGATATCAAATCATGCATATAAGAATTCAGAGAAGAATCAAATATTGTTCATAGATAATCTTAATCATAAACCCACAATTCATCGGATCTCGGCAAACACACCGCAAAAAGAATTACATCGAATAGATCTCCAAGAACATCAAGGAGAACTTTGTATTGAGAAACAAAGAGAGAGAAGAAGCCAACTAGCTAATAACTATGGACCCGAAGGTATGTAGTAAACTACTCACACAACATCGGAGAGGCTATGGTGTTGATGTAGAAGCCCTCCGTGATCGAATCCCCCTCTGGAAGATCACCGGAAAAGGTCCCCAGATGGGATCTCACGGGTACAGAAGGTTGCGGCGGTGGAAAACTGGTTTCGTGGCTCCCCTGGATGTTTTTAGGGTATAAGAGTCTATATAGGCGAAGGAAGTAGGTCGTGGAGCTACGAGGGGCCCACGAGGGTGGGGGCGCGCCTACCCCCCTAGGCGCGCCGCCCTACCTCGTGGCCGCCTCATTGCTTCCTTGACCTCCACTCCAAGTCTCCTGGATTGCATTTGTTCCAAAAAAGATCCTCGAGAAGGTTTCATTCCGTTTGGATTTCGTTTGATATTCGTTTTCTGTGAAACACTAAAATAGGCCAAAAAAACAGCAACTGGCACTGGGCCTCCGGTTAATAGGTTAGTCCCAAAAATAATATAAAAGTGCATATTGAAGCCCATTAAACATCCAAAACAGATAATATAATAGCATGGAACAATCAAAAATTATAGATACGTTGGAGACGTATCACCCGCTCCGCCGCCGTGGCCCGAAGGCGGGAGGTGGCCGTCGTGGCTGCCACCCCACTGCCGGCCACCGTGGCCATCACCCGCTCCGCCACCGCGGCCCGAAGGCAGGAGGTGGTGGTCGTGGTCGCCACCCCGTCATCAGCCGCTGTTGCCGCCAGCCCACCATCGACCGCCGGGGTCATCACCTGCTCCGCCACCGCCGCCTGAAGGCGAAAGGCAGAGGTGGATGCCCGCACGTGCATCGGCGACCTTGTGCGCTACACCGAGTTCCTACGGGAGGAGGAGGAGCGCCTCGTCGAGCATGCAAAGAGCCTTACCGCCACCGTGGCCGCGGCACACACCGCCTCAGAGGCGAGGAATTAGGAGATCTACGAGGAGAACCATCGCTTCGAGAGGAGTTGTCTGGAGTGGCAGAGGGCGTTCGAGGTGAGCGTCGCTGAAGCTGCAACAACGGCAGACACCGTATTGCGGTTGCCCAGCTCATCGGTAGGCTCCTCCTCCTCTGCCTCTTACTGAGCACGCTCGGCAGAGGAGAGGTACCCGGAAATAGTACAAAGCGCCACCACAGTAGTAGTAGTAGTATTTAGGGGCTATTTTGTTCAGTTCATCTGACTATAGATGTGGTGGAATTATACAACGTACTTAAAATTAGCTAGTATATATAGTTGAGATAGCTATTTCAGTACGTGGTTGGCAACAATTGGGGAAAATTTTGGTCGGTTCAACTGTCGACTTGAACTGTTTGTATAAATTAAGAACGATTGCTTAATCTATGAATGAAATCTATGCTTAATTACTGAATTTTTGTTGCAAAAATTAGATAATGCTAGTGATTTTTAGCTTCATATTTTCAGTGTTACAAGGTTGACAAATGGCAATGTTACTAGATCAACAAATGTCAACCTTTCCAGTTTGACAAATGGTAACATACCCAATATGACAGATGCAAATCGCACCAAATTGTTTGTAAGTGGTTGCACACAGGTCATCCAAAAGAACCGTTTGCGTTGAAGAGATGCACAAATCCTGCTCTCACTTTGCATCATGCCGTCCCGGGGTCGACGGGAGGGGGGGGGAGGACAGCAGCTCGCGGTGCTGAGAGGTAGTGTTCAACGGCGGCGTCCCATGCCGCTGAGGTGGGCGCGCGCACGGAGAGGAAGGCGGGCGGCCACGGAAGTCAAAGGGATCGCTTCCTAGTGAGCCTGCACAGCGTACAGCTTGCACGCTTCCTGGTGAGTCTGCACATTCGAGGATAGCTTGCACTCCTCTCGGTCAACCTGCGCACTGGACTGCGCTCGCACGCCTCACGTTCAGTCAAGGTCAAGCAGCTATCTGCACATCACCTCCTACAGCCATTAAAACCAAGACACATGGCGTCAGGTGGATGGTTAACAGAATGCACATGGTTTGAATTATACAAACGTTTGAGATATTAAAGTCGCAGCTATTTTTTCAAAATGCCTTTGTTGGCTGTCATTATTCGAGTGCGCCTTCTCTCAAAATGGACACGAAAAAACCACAGCATGTTGGGTGCCATTCCATGATAGCATGCCAAGTTTGATGAATCTCAGACGAGTTTCGGAATTACTAGAATTTAAAAGCCAGGCATCTCAATGTTTTACCGGCAATCTATAGTGCCCTGGTGTTTGAAATTCATTCCCATTTCTTGCATGGGACATAAGCATGCACCCAAGGACACAAATTTAAGTTTTCAACCAATTTATATGCACTGGAGCATGTGCATGTAGTTCAAATTTGAATTGTGCACATAAATGCATTGAAAACTCAGTTAATGCATAAAAATGTCCAAACGAACCCCAAAAAATCACAAAAATTGACACAACACTCCTATTGTTCTATGTCGACACGAGAAAAAAATTGGAAGCAATAAGAGGCAATGGATACCATTTCGTCCCCAAAGGTGGGACGTTCCCTACCGAAACCATCATGCTTGTTGTGAGAAGGTCTGGTTTGAGAGAAGCATATACCCAAACCTACACCAAATGGGACAATTTTTTTACCATGGCATGTTGATGCCGCTCCATGATAGCATGGCAAGTTTCATGAACTGCAGACGAGTTTTGGATTTACTAGAATTTAAAAACCAGGCATCCCAATGTTTTGCCGGCAATCAACGGTGCCCTAGTGTTTGAAATTCATTCCCATTTCTTGCATGGGACCTAAGAATGCAATCAAGGACACAGATTTGATTTTTTAACCAATTTATATGCACTGGAGCATGTGCATGTAGTTCAAATTTGAATTATGCACATAAATGCATTGAAAAATCGGTTAATGCATAAAAATGTCCAAATGAACCCCGAAAAATCATAAAAATTGACACAACACTCCTGTTGTTCTATGTTGACATCAGAAAAAATTGGAAGCAATAAAAGGCAATGGATATCGTTTCGTCCCCAAAGGTGGGACATTCCCTACCGAAACCATCATGCTTGTTGTGAGAAGCTCTGGTTTGTGAGAAGCATATACCCAAACCTGCCCCAAATGGGACAAAAAAAATTTCCACGGCATGTTGATGCCGCTACATGATAGCATGCCAAGTTTCATAAATTTCAGACGAGTTTTGGATTTACTAGCATTTAAAAACTAGGCATCTCAATGTTTTGCCGGCAATCAACGGTGTCCTGGTGTTTGAAATTCATTCCCATTTCTTGCATGGGACGTAAGCATGCACCCAAGGACAAAAGATTTGATTTTTCAACCAATTTATATGCACTGGAGCATGTGCATGTAGTTCAAATTTGAATTATGCACATAAATGCATTGAAAACTCAGTTAATGCATAAAAATGTCCAAACGAACCCCGAAATATCACAAAAATTGACACAATACTCCTGTTGTTCTATGTTGACACGAGAATTTTTTTGGAAGCAATAAGAGGCAATGGATATCGTTCCGTCCCCAAAGGTGAGACGTTCCCTACCAAAACCATCATGCTTGTTGTGAGAAGCTCTGGTTTGTGAGAAGCAAATACCCAAACCTTCCCCGAATGGGACAAAAAATTTACCATAGCATGTTGATGCCGCTCCATGAAAGCATGCCAAGTTTCATGAATTTCAGATGACTTTTGGATTTACTTAAAAACCAGGCATCTCAGTGTTTTGCTGTCAATCAGCGGTGCCCTGGTGTTTGAAATTCATTCCCATTTCTTGCACGGGGCGTAAACATGCACCCAAGGACAAAAGATTTGATTTTTCAACAAATTTATATGCACTGGAGCATGTGCATGTACTTAAAATTTGAATTATGCACATATAGGCATTGAAAACTCAATTAATGCATAAAAATGTCCAAACGAACCCCGAAAAATCACAAAAATTGACACAACACTCCTGTTGTTCTATGTTGACACGAGAAATTTTTTGGAAGTAATAAGAGGCAATGGTTATTGTTTCGTCCCCAAAGGTGGGACGTTCCCTATCGAAACCATCATTCTTGTTGTGAGAAGCTCTGGTTTGTGAGAAGCATATACCCAAACCTGCCCCAAATGGGACAAAAAAATTACCACGGCATGTTGATGCCGCTCCATTATAGCTGCTACCTCTTGAGCATGCGTTGGTTTTCCCTTGAAGAGGAAAGGGTGATGCAGCAAAGTAGCGTAAGTATTTCCCTCAATTTTTGAGAACCAAGGTATCAATCCAGTAGGAGATTACACGCAAGTCCCTCGTACGTACACAAACAAACAAGAACCTCGCAACCAACGCGATAAAGGGGTTGTCAATCCCTTCACGGTCACTTATGGAAGTGAGATCTCATAGAGATAATAAGATAAATATTTTGGTATTTTTGTTGTATAGATTGGGAAATAAACATAGCAAAAAAAACAGCGATTGAAATGGCTAGTTGTTGGGAGATAAATATAATGGAAAATAGACCCGGGGGCCATAGGTTTCACTAGTGGCTTCTCTCAAGATAGCAAATTCTACGGTGGGTGAAAAAATTACTGTCTAGCAATTGAGAGAAAAGAGAATAATTATGAGAATATCTAGGCATGATCATGTATATAGGCATCACGTCCGCGACAACTAGACCGAAACGATTTTGCATCTACTACTATTACTCCACACATCGACCGCTATCCAGCACGCATCTAGAGTATTAAGTTCATAAGAATAGAGTAACGCATTAGGCAAGATGACATGATATAGAGGGATACACTCAAGCAATATGATATAAACCCCATCTTTTTATCCTCGGTGGCAACAATACAATATGTGCCTTGCTGCCCCTGCTGTCACTAGGAAAGGACACCACAAGATTGAACCCAAAGCTAAGAACTTCTCCCATTGCAAGAAAGATCAATCTAGTAGGCCAAACCAAACTGATAATTCGAAGAGACTTGCAAAGATATTAAATCATGCATAAAAGATTTCAGAGAAGAATCAAATATTGTTCATAGATAATCTTGATTATAAACCCACAATTCATCGGATCTCGACAAACACACCGCAAAAATAATTACATCGAATAGATCTCCAAGGGAATCGAGGAGAACTTGGTATTGAGATCCAAAGAGAGAGAAGAATCCATGTAGCTAATAACTATGGACCCGAAGATCTGTGGTAAACTACTCACACATCATCGGAGAGGCTATGGTGTTGATGTAGAAGCCCTCCATGATCGATTCCCCCTCCGGCGGAGCACCGGAGAAGGCCCCAAGATGGGATCTCATGGGTACAGAAGGTTGCGGCGGTGGAAATAGGGTTTCGTGGTGCTCCTGGATGTTTTCAGGGTATATGGGTATATATAGGAGGAAGAAGTACGTCGATGGAGCTGCAAGGGGCCCACGAGGGTGGGGGGCGTGCCTGCCCCCTGGGCGCGCCCTCCTGCCTCGTGGCCTCCTCGCTTCTTTCTTGACGTCCACTCCAAGTCTCCTGGATAACGTTCGTTCCAGAAATAACTCTCGCAAAGGTTTCATTCCGTTTGGATTACGTTTCATATTCCTTCTCTGTGAAACACTGAAATAGGCAAAAAAACAGCAATTTGCACTGGGCCTTTGGTTAATAGGTTAGTCCCAATAATATAATAAGGTATATTAAAGCCCATTAAACATCCAAAACAGATAATATAATAGCATGGAACAATCAAAAATTATAGATACGTTGGAGATGTATCAATAGCATGCCAAGTTTCATGAATTGCATACGAGTTTTGGATTTACTAGAATTTAAAAACCAGGTATCTCAATGTTTGCGGCCGAGTGACAGTGGCAGGGTGTTTGACATTCATTCCCATTTCTTGCATGGGACCTAAGCAGGAAACCAAGGACACAAATTCGAATTTTCAACTAGTTTATATGCATTAGAGCATGTCCTGTAGTTCAAATTTGAATTATGCACATGAATGCACAGAAAACTCAGTTAATGTATAAAAATGTCCAAGTGAACCCTGAAAAGTCCAAAAAATTGACACAACACTCCTGTTGTTCTATGTTGACACTAGGAAAAAAAATTAAAATCGAGAAGAGGCAACGGATATCGTTTCGTCCAGAAAGGTGAAACATTCCCTACCAAAACCATCACACTTGTTGTGTGAGAAGCTCTGGTTTATGGGAAGTTTATACCCAAACCTGCCCCAAATGGGACAAAAAATTCACCACGGCATGTTGATGCCGCTCCATGATAGCATGCCAAGTTTCATGAATTTTGGATTTACTAGAATTACAAAAGCAAGTACGTCGTTTGCCGGAGAGCCACGGTGTCGTGGTGTTCAAATTTCATCCCCATTTCTTGCATGGGAGATAAGCGTAAACCCATGGACACATATATGATTTTACAACCCATGTTGGTGCACCGGAGCATGTGCATGTAGTTTAATTTTGAATTGTGCACCTAAAATGGCTAGAAAACCAATTTAATGTATAAAATGTTCAAATGAACCCTGAATAATTCCAATTCTTTTACGACACACATGTATTTGCATGTTCACTCCAGATAAAAGGTCTAGCAATTCACACACCGTCCATTGGCGCTGTGACCCCATTATGTAATTCAAATCAAGATGAAAAATCAAGTAGATCGCACACAGTTTATTATCAACAACCGTGTGAGATGCAGCCCAAAATATCGTGGAGCACCGTCGGTGTATAGTACGCCTATGGCTTACGCGAGAAGGTGCGTCGGCTACAGTCCACAGCCGGCATCTCAATCACACTAGCTCACTCCCCAAATATCATTCCACTGTTCAATCATCGTCGGTGAAAGATGGGCATGTGGACCCGCGTCGTGAGGGCAACTTTGGTGGCCCAATCCGGTGAGAGCACGGCCACACACTGGTACGCGTCGGTGCTAAACAAATGTTGTTAACCCCTTTCCGCGATGGCATTCGGAACCATCGCCAAGTGAGTGTGGGCGATAGGGGTCCTTCCCACACGACCCAGAAACCGTTGGGGATATGCCCTCCTAGCACACACGCTCGGCAAAATGAGGTCGTGTGCGACCGGCGAGCACTCAGATACAGAAATACATACAGTAGTGCTAAAAAATACAATTATACAAGCGAAATCATTTCCGGTCGTAAGTACATCCCACACAGTCAGTCACCACTAAACGTTTCCGTTCATATACATCCCACACAGTCACTACAAGGAAAAAATTTGCGCAAGGTGGCGTAACGCAAACAATTTTGAAGAGAATGTCGTGTGTGATTTTTCATTGATCCAACAAGGTTTATTCCTAGAAACTATGTGTGTTGCCTGAGGTCATCACCCACGGTGTTTTCTCATTAACCATTTGCAATAGGAAAACCCAATTAGCAAGCTAATTGGCCAATTAGCGGGCTAATTGCCCTATTATTAATAACACATTTACTAATATAATTGACATTCATATTAAGCACATAATATATTCCATTTCCATATTAAGGAAGCACGATTTCATAATTGAAATACATTAGAGTACAACATGATATGGCTTCAGCACTCAGCTACCACATTACACAACTGCACCAGCAGCTAGTTTCACATGCAACATCTAGAACCTTTAGAAATTAGCATGATAGATGGTACAGACAGAGATGCATCTCATCTGGAAAACTGCTGAAGCGGAAGGCGAATATTGAGCCTTCATTCATGTTGAAGGTCTTTGCAACTTCAGGGCAGTGCTTGTGGATGATTGACCGTCCATCCTTCGAACTCTTCAGGAACACTTCAATACTGAACCGTGGGTGTTGTATGAAAACTTTCCTCGCCTCCTGACCACAGAGGTGGTTTGGGAGGTAATCATTAGTGAACCCTGAACACAAGGATGTGCATAAATATCTTCTCTATATTGGAAACGGGGCAAAGGAATAAAACAGGCAAGGTATAATAGTTAGTACCATCTTGTAAACCTCAGTGCTTCCCATTGTTTCCCTGCAACACATATAAGGTAGTAGTCATCAGGTTAAGTAAGGGTTCGCATGCTACCAATAAAATATGTTGATGAAAAATAAGCATATTGCAGATTCATCAGATTAATTTAATCCACATGGAAACACCATTTATCCAAACCAAGCATGATTAAGAACTAGGAAATATAGCACTTGTATATGTTTCTCATGTATTAAGTGCATCCAAATTCGATTTATTCCTCACATGGTATACAATAAGAGAATGCAGCCACAACAATTGAACATCGCATTGCAGAATTGAACCAAGCAGTTAACTAAACACCACAACAAATGAAGCAAACATTAACTGAGCACCACATTGCACAATATAACATACTCCTAAGAGAAGATCAGAAAGTTAACCAAACCAAGCATGCTTAACAACTTGGATATATAGCAATTGTATTTGTTTCTCATGTATTTAGTACAACCAAATTCGATTTATTCCTCACATGGTATACAATAATAGAATGCAGCCACAGCAATTGAACATCGCATTGTAGAATCGAACCAAGCAGTTAACTAAACATCACAACAAATGAACCAAAGGTTAACTAAGCACCACATTGCACAATATAACATACTCATAATAGAAGATCAGACAGTTAACCAAACCAAGCATGCTTAAAAAATTGGAAATATAGCGATTGTATTTGTTTCTCATGTGCTTAGTACAACCAAATTCGATTTATTCCTCACATGGTATACAATAATAGAATGCAGCCACAACAATTGAACATCGCATTGTAGAATTGAACCAAGCAGTTAACTAAACACAACAACAAATGAACCAAACAATAACTGAGTAGCACATTGCACAATATAACATACTCCTAATAGAAGATCGGATAGTTAACGAAACCAAGCATGCTTAACAACTTGGAAATATTGCACCCTGAAGAATTGAACATCACATTTGCATAATTGAACCAAGCAGTTAACTGAACACCACATTGCACGACATATAGAACATATACACTATAGCAAAAGATTGCATGGTAAAAGTAGATAGCACAATTCACTAGAATTTGTTAAGGAAAGGCAGTAGCTAGCAAACTCAACATGGGTCCTTATAGTGTGTTGATAAGACAAGCTACTCCTCATTGTCGGAGATATCAATGATGATTGGCTCCTTCGACATGGAAGAGGGCGAGGCCTCCGCATCATGGGTGCCCTCGTTGTAGTTGTGAGTTGCCTGAGCCGCTCCGGGCACCAGCCTGTTGGCTCTCAAGATGAGGTAAGCACGTGCACGCTGAGAAAACACCTCGTAGTCTTCGTCGAAGGCACAGACGGTGGTCTCGAGAAAACGCCATGAACTGTCATTTAAAGCAGCCAACCGCATCGCGGCGTCGGCGCATGATACGCCTCCAACGTATCTATAATTTTTGATTGCTCCACGCTATATTATCTACTGTTTTGGACATTATTGGGCTTTATTATCCACTTACATATTATTTTTGGGACTAACCTATTAACCGGAGGCCCAGCCTTGAATTGCTATTTTTGCCTGTTTTAGGGTTTCAAAGAAAAGGAATATCAAACGGAGTCCAAATGGAATGAAAGCTTCGAGAACGTGATTTTCTCACCGAAGACAACTCAGGAGACTTGGACCCTACGTCAAGCCAACTAACAGGAGGCCACTGATACATCTCCGTCGTATCTATAATTTTTGATTGTTCCATGCCAATATTCTACAACTTTCATATACTTTTGGCAACTTTTTATACTATTTTTGGGACTAACATATTGATCCAGTGCCCAGTGTCAGTTCCTGTTTGTTGCATGTTTTTTGTTTCGCAGAATATCCATATCAAACTGAGTCCAAACGGGATAAAAATTGATGGAGATTTTTTTGGAATATATATGATTTTTGGGAAGAAAAATCCACGCGAGACGGTGCCCGAGGTGGCCACGAGGCAGGGGGCGCGCCTGCCCCCCTGGGCGCGCCCCTGACCCTCGTGGGCCACCCATAAGGCGGTTGATGCCCTTCTTTCCCCGCAAGAGAGCTAATATCCGTATAGAGATCGTGTTAAAATTTCAGCCCAATCGGAGTTACGGATCTCCGGGAATATAAGAAACGGTGAAAGGGAAGAATCTAAGAACACAGAAACAGAGAGAGACAGAGAGACAGATCCAATCTTGGAGGGGCTCTCGCCCCTCCCGTTCCATGGAGGCCATGGAATAGAGGGGAAACCCTTCTCCCATCTAAGGAGGAGGTCAAGGAAGAAGAAGAAGGAGGGGGGCTCTCTCCCCCTCGCTTCAAGTGGCACCGGAGTGCCACTAGGGTCCATCATCGTCACCGCGATCTACACCAACACCTCCGCCATCTTCACCAACATCTCCATCACCTTCCCCCCTCTATCTACAGCGGTTCACTCTCCCGCAACCTGCTCTACCCTCTAACTGAACATGGTGCTTTATGCTTCATATTATTATCCAATGATGTGTTGACATCCTATGATGTCCGAGTAGATTTTCGTTGTCCTATCGGTGGTTGATGAATTGCTATGATTGATTTAATTTTCTTGTGGTTATGTTGTTGTCCTTTGGTTCCCATCATATGATTGCACGCGTGGATAACACCCTAGGGTTAGTTGTATGTTGATCGGACTATGTATTGGAGGGCAAGAGTGACAGAAGCTTCAACCTAGCATAGAAATTGATGCATACGGGATTGAAAGGGGACCAATATATCTTAATGCTATGGTTGGGTTTTAACTTAATGAACATTAGTAGTTGCGCATGCTTGCTAATGGTTCCAATCATAAGTGCATAGAATTCCAAGTCAAGGATGACATGCTAGCAGTGGCCTCTCCCACATAATACTTGCTATCGGTCTAGTAAAGTAGTCAATTGCTTAGGGGCAATTTCACAACTCCTACCACCAATTTTCCACACTCGCTATATTTACTTTATTGCTTCTTTACTTACAACATCCCCTACTTTTTTATGTACGTAATATTTATTACCTTGCAAACCTATCCAACAACACCTACAAAGTACTTCTAGTTTCATACTTGTTCTAGGTAAAGCGAATGTCAAGCGTGCGTAGAGTTGTATCGGTGGTCGATAGTACAATGTTTGTTCTACCTTTAGCTCCTCGTTGGGTTCGACACTCTTACTTATCGAAAACTATTGCGATCCCCTATACTTGTGGGTTATCAAGACCTTTTTCTAGCGCCGTTGCCGGGGAGCAATAGTGTGGGGTGAATATTCTCGTGTGTGCTTATTTGCTTTATCACTAAGTAATTTTTATTTGCTGTTCTTAGCTGTTTTCTATCTTTAGTTATGGGTAGGAAATGCAAAATACCAAAAAAATTAGTTCTACCTACTAAACCAATGGTTGAAGAACCACTCAAAATCTATCACACTGCTGAAGCTTATTACTTGGATCATCTTCGATCCCTATGTGCTCATGCTGAAACCCCAACTAGCTTAGTTGAGGGCAAATCTTTAGATGAGCATGCTTGTTATGTGCGACACCGAATATCTGAAAAAGGGAAAACTTTACTGGATCAAATTCATCGTTTGCAATGCTATGCTTGGAATTTATGTGAAATATATGATTATACTTGTTGTTCTGAAGACCCTAAGAAACACCTTCCCTACCAATGTTTGTTTAGTGATGATGGAATCGTACCCTCTTATGCTAAGGGTGTTTATAGTTACTATGATGTTCAACAAATTGAAGAATTTGTTGTTTTTAAGGGTGCTTACGAAATTGCTTCTTTGATTGAAAAGTATGATGCTACTCTTTACAAATCTGAAATTTTTGCCATACTTAAATATTGCTATGATAATTATGCTTCTAATGCCTATGTTGAACCATATATTGAGTACTACTCTGCTGTCCAAGAAGAGACTAATATTTTGCAGGAGTCTATGGAAGAAGAAATTGATGAAACTGTGAGCTCATTGGATGAAAAAGATGAGGAGGAGAGCGAAGAACAAAAGGAGGAAGAGCGGATTAGCTACCCGTGCCCACCTTATAATGAGAGTAACTCTTCAACTCATACATTGTTTAATTTCCCTTCGTGCTTACCGGAGGATGATTGCAATGATGATTGTTATGATCTCGTTGATTCTTTTGAAATACCCCTTTTTGATGATGCTTGCTATGCTTGTGGCCAAGATGCCAATATGAATTATGCTTATGGAGATGAACTTGCTATGGTTCCTTATGTCAAACATGAAATTGTTGCTATTGCACCCACACATGATAGTCCTATTATCTTTTTGAATTCTCCAAACTACACTATATCGGAGAAGTTTGCACTTATTAAGGATTATATTGATGGGTTGCCTTTTACCATTGCACATGATGATTTTGATGAATATAATATGCATGTGCTTTCTGCTCCTACTTGCAATTATTATGAGATAGGAACTATATCTCCACGTCTCTATGTTTCCAATATGATAGAATTGCAAGAAACTGTTTATACCATGCATTGGCCTTTACTATGTGTGCATGAATAGTTCTTTTATGACATGCCGATGCATAGGAAGAGAGTTAGACTTCGTCATTACATTATATATGTTACTTTGTGCTCACCACTAAAATACAAATCATTGTTAATTAAAATTGCCTTTGATATACCTTGGGATCCGGGTGGATCCATTACTTGAGCACTATATGCCTAGCTTAACGGCTTTAAAGAAAGCGCTGCCAGGGAGACAACCCGGAAGTTTTACAGAGTCATTTATTTCTGTTGAGTGCTTTTATATAGTTTAAAAACAACAAAAATAAATAGGGGAACCCAAAACTTTTTCAAAAAGGAAAGCGAAAGTGAGAAAGACAAGCATTGTTGAAGTGGGAGCTAGCCTTGAACTTTGTTCATGCTCACAGAAACTTTGTGAATCTTGATTACAGAAACTTTTCAACAAAAATAGTTATCCCCTTGTACAATTCCATTGTAATATAAAAATAATGTGCCAAGGTTTGCCTTTAGGATGTTTACATTTGCTTGATGGTTTGTATGGTGCAGGACAAAAACTTTGGCTGTAGTGCGCGATTTTACATTTTTTGCTGGAACGTCAAATGGTTCAGATTCTTTTTGCACTGTCTTCCTATAATTTTTTTTTATTTTTCATAATTTTGGTACAATTTTTCAAGTATCAGAAGTATGGTGAATGTTCAGATTATTACAGACTGTTCTGTTTTAGACATATTCTGTTTTTGATGCATAGTTTGCTTGTTTTGATGAAACTATCGATTCATATCAGTGGATTAAGCCATGGAAAAGTTATATTACAGTAGACACAATTCAAAAACAAAATATGAATTGGTTTGCAACAGTACTTAGAGTAGTGATTTGCTTTATTATACTAACGGATCTTACCTAGTTTTCTGTTGAAGTTTTGTGTGGATGAAGTGTTCGATGATCGAGAAGGTCTCGATGTGAGAAGAAGGAAGAGAGGCAAGAGCTCAAGCTTGGGGATGCCTGAGGCACCCCAAGTAAATATTCAAGGAGACTCAAGCATCTAAGCTTGGGGATGCCCCGAAAGTCATCCCCTCTTTCTTCAACAAGTATCGGTATGTTTTCGGATTCGTTTCGTTCATGCGATATGTGCAATCTTGGAGCGTCTTTTGCATTTAGTTTTCATTTTTCTTTTATGCGCCATGCTGGTATGAGATAGTCCTTGGTTGATTTATAGAATGCTCTTTGCACTTCACTTATATCTTTTGAGTATGGCTTTATATAATGCTTCATGTGCTTCACTTATATAATTTGAAGTTTCGATTTCCTATTTCTCTTTACATAGACAACCACCATTTGTAGAATGCTCTTTTGGTTCACTTATATTTGTTAGAGCATGGGCATATATTTTGCAGAAAGAATTTAACTCTCTTGCTTCACTTATATCTATTTAGAGACATGACAGGAATTGGTCATTCACATGGTTAGTCATAAAATCCTACATAAAACTTGTAGATCACTGAATATGATGTGTTTGATTCCTTGCAATAGTTTTGCGATATAAAGATGGTGATATTAGAGTCATGCTAGTGGGTAGTTGTGGATTGTAGAAATACTTGTGTTGAGGTTTGTGATTCCTGTAGCATGCACGTATGGTTAACCGTTATGTAACGAAGTTGGAGCATGAGGTATTTATTGATTGTCTTCCTTATGAGTGGCGGTCGGGGACGAGCGGTGGTCTTTTCCTACCAATCTATCCCCTAGGAGCATCTGCGTAGTACTTTGTTTTGATGACTAATAGATTTTTTCAATAAGTATGTGAGTTCTTTAAGACTAATGTTGAGTCCATCGATTATACGCACTCTCACCCTTCCATCATTGCTAGCCTCTCTAGTACCGCGCAACTTTCGCCGGTACCATAAACCCACCATATACCTTCCTCAAAACAGCCACCATACCTACCTATCATGGCATTTCCATAGCCATTCCGAGATATATTGCCATGCAACTTTCATCATCATCATATACATGACTTGAGCATTCATTGTCATATTGCTTTGCATGATCGTAAGATAGCTAGCATGATGTTTTCATGGCTTGTACGTTTTTTGATGCCATTGCTACGCTAGATCATTGCACATCCCGGTACACCACCGGAGGCATTCATATAGAGTCTTATCCTTGTTCTAGATATCGAGTTGTAATATTGAGTTGTAAGTAAATAAAAGTGTGATGATCATCATTATTAGAACATTGTCCCATGTGAGGTTATCAAAATAAAAGTGGCCAAAGAAGCCCCCCCAAAAAAGAGAGAGGCCAAAGAAGCCTACAAAAAAAGAAAAAAAAGAAAAAAAAGAAAAAAAGAGAGAAAAAGAGAGAAGGGGCAATGCTACTATCCTTTTACCACACTTGTGCTTCAAAGTAGCACCATGTTCTTCATATAGAGAGTCTCTTGAGTTATCACTTTCATATACTAGTGGGAAATTTCATTATAGAACTTGGCTTGTATATTCCAACGATGGGCTTCCTCAAATGCCCTAGGTCTTCATGAGCAAGCAGGTTGGATGCACACCCACTTAGTTTCAGTTTGAGCTTTCATATACTTATAGATCTAGTGCATCCGTTGCATGGCAATCCCTACTCACTCACATTGATATCTATTGATGGGCATCTCCATAGCCTGTTGATACGCCTAGTTGATGTGAGACTATCTTCTCCTTTTTGTCTTCTCCACAACCACCATTCTATTCCACCTATAGTGCTATGTCCATGGCTCACGCTCATGTATTGCGTGAAAGTTAAAAAGGTTTGAGAATGTCAAAAGTATGAAACAATTGTTTGGCTTGTCATCGGGGTTGTGCATGATGTGAGTATTTTGTGTGGTGAAGATGGAGCAAAGCCAGACTATATGATTTTGTAGGGATAACTTTCTTTGGCCTTGTTATTTTGAAAAGACATGATTGCTTTATTAGTGAGCTTCAAGTATTATTGTTTTCATGTCAAATGATAGACTATTGCTTTGAATCACTCGTATCTTAATATTCATGCCATGATTAGATTACATGATCAAGATTATGCTAGGTAGCATTCCACATCAAAAATTATCTTTTTTATCATTTACCTACTCAAGGACGAGGAGAAATTAAGCTTGGGGATGCTGATACGTCTCCATCGTATGTATAATTTTTTATTGTTCCATGCCAATATTCTACAACTTTCATATACTTTTGGCAACTTTTTACACTATTTTTGGGACTAACATATTGATCCAGTGCCCAGTGCCAGTTCTTGTTTGTTGCATGTTTTTTGTTTCGAAGAATATCCATATCAAACGGAGTCCAAATGGGATAAAAATTGATGGAGATTTTCTTTGGAATATATATGATTTTTGGAAAGAAAAATCCACGCGATACGGTGCCTGAGGTGGCCACGAGGCAGGGGGGCGCGCCTGCCCCCCTGGGCGCGCCCCTGACCCTCGTGGGCCACCCGTAAGGCGGTTGAGGCCCTTCTTTCGCCGCAAGAAACCTAATATCCGGATAGAGATGGTGTTAAAATTTCATCCCAATCGGAGTTACGGATCTCCGGGAATATAAGAACCGGTGAAAGGGAAGAATTTGAGAATGCAGAAACAGAGAGAGACAGAGAGACAGATCCAATCTCGTAGGGGCTCTTGCCCCTCCCGTGCCATGGAGGCCATGGACCAGAGGGGAAACCCCTCCCCATCTAGGGAGGAGGTCAAGGAAGAAGAAGAAGGAGGGGGGCTCTCTCCCCCTCGCTCCCGGTGGCACCGGAGTGCCACCAGGGGCCATCATCATCACCGCGATCTACACCAACACCTCCGCCATCTTCACAAACAACTCCATCACCTTCCCCACTCTATCTACAGCGGTCCACTCTCCCGCAACCCGCTGTACCCTCTAATTGAACATGGTGCTTTATGCTTCATATTATTATCCAATGATGTGTTGCCATCCTATGATGTCTGAGTAGATTTTTGTTGTCCTATAGGTGGTTGATGAATTGCTATGGTTGATTTAATTTTCTTGTGGTTATGTTGATATCCTTTTGTGCCCATCATATGATTGCGCGCGTGGATCACACCCTAGGGTTAGTTGTATGTTGATAGGACTATGTATTGGAGGGCAAGAGTGACAGAAGCTTCAACCTAGCATAGAAATTGATGCATACGGGATTGAAGGGGGACCAATATATCTTAATGCTATGGTTGGGTTTTAACTTAATGAACATTAGTAGTTGCGGATGCTTGCTAATAGTTCAAATCATAAGTGCATAGAATTCCAAGTCAGGGATGACATGCTAGCAGTGGCCTCTCCCACATAATACTTGCTATCGGTCTAGTAAAGTAGTCAATTGCTTAGGGGCAATTTCACAACTCCTACCACCACTTTTCCACACTCGCTATATTTACTTTATTGCTTCTTTACTTACAACAGCCCCTACTTTTTATTTACGTAATCTTTATTACCATGCAAACCTATCCAACAACACCTACAAAGTACTTCTAGTTTCATACTTGTTCTAGGTAAAGCGAATGTCAAGCGTGCGTACAGTTGTATCGGTGGTTGATAGAACTTGAGGGAATATTTGTTCTACCTTTAGCTCCTCGTTGGGTTCGACACTCTTACTTATCGAGAACGGTTGCGATCCCCTATACTTGTGGGTTATCAGCCACGAGGTAGGGGGGCGCACCTGCCCCCCCCCCCCCAGGCGCGCCCTCCACCCTCGTGGGCCTCCTATTGCTCCACCGACGTACTTCTTCCTCCTATATATATCCACGTACCCCCAAACGATCAGAACAGGAGCCAAAACCCTAATTCCACCGCCGTAACTTTCTGTATCCATGAGATCCCATCTTGGGGCCTGTTCCGGAGCTCCGCCGGAGGGGGCATCAATCACGGAGGGCTTCTACATCAACACCATAGCCTCTCTGATGAAGTGTGAGTAGTTTACTTCAGACCTACAGGTCCATAGTTAGTAGCTAGATGGCTTCTTCGCTCTTTTTCGATCTCAATACAATGTTCTCGCCCTCTCTTGTGTAGATCTATTCGATGTAATCTTCTTTTTGCAGTGTGTTTGTTGAGATCGATGAATTGTGGGTTTATGATCAAGTCTATATATGAATAATGTTTGAATCTTCTCTGAATTATTTTATGTATGATTACTTATCTTTGCAAGTCTCTTTGAATTATCAATTTGGTTTGGCCTACTAGATTGATCTTTCTTGCAATGGGATAAGTGCTTAGCTTTGGGTTCAATCTTGCGGTGTCCTTTCCCGGTGATAGTAAGGGCAGCAAGGCACGTATTGTATTGTTGCCATCGAGGATAACAAGATGGGGTTTTATTCATATTGCATGAGTCTATCCCTCTACATCATGTCATCTTTCTTAAGGCGTTACTCTGTTTTTTACTTAATACTCTAGATGCATGGTGGATAGCGGTCGATAGTGGAGTAATAGTAGTAGATGCAGGCAGGAGTCGGTCTACTTGTCTCGGATGTGATGCCTATATACATGATCATACGTAGATATTCTCATAACTATGCTCAATTATGTCAATTACTCAACAATAATTGTTCACCCACCATAGAATACTTATGCTCTCGGCAGAAGCCACTAGTGAAACCTATGGCCCACGGGTCTATCTTTATCATATTAATCTCCTACTACTTAGTTATTTACTTTGCCATTTATTTGCCTTTATTTTACTTTGCATCTTTATCATAAAAATACCAAAAATATTATCTTATCATATCTATCAGATCTCACTCTCGTAAGTGGCCCTATAGGGATTGACAACCCCTATTTGTGTTGGTTGCGAGGATTTATTTGTTTTGTGCAGGTGCGAGGGACTCGCGCATAGCCTCCTACTGGATTGATACCTTGGTTCTAAAAAACTAAGGGAAATACTTACGCTACTTTTCGGTATCATCCCTTCCTCTTCGGGGAAAACCAACGTAGTGCTAAAAGAAGTAGCAAGAAGGATTTCTGGCGCCGCTGCCGGGGAGGTCTACGCAAAAGTCAACATACCAAGTACCCATCACATACACTTATCTCCCGCATTACATTATTTGCCATTTGCCTCTCGTATTCCTCTCCCCCCAATTCACCCTTGCCGTTTTATTCACCCTCTCTCTCTCTCTATCCTCCCTCTCTTTCTCTATTTGCCCCTTTTTTGTCCGCTTGCTTTTGTTTGCTTGTGTGTTAGTTTGCTTGTTTGTCGCGATGGCTCAAGATAATACTAAATTGTGTGACTTCACCAATACCAACAACAATAATTTTATTAGCACTCCGACTGCTCCTCTTACCGATGTTGAATCTTTTGAAATTAATACTGCTTTGATGAATCTTGTCATGAAAGATCCGTTCTCTGGCCTTCCTAGTGAAGATGTCGCTACCCATCTAAATAGCTTCGTTGATTTGTGTGACATGCAAAAGAATAAAGATGTGGATAATAATATTGTTAAGTTGTAGCTATTTCCTTTTTTGCTTAGAGATCGTGCTAAAGCTTGGTTTTCGTCTTTGCCTAAAAATAGTATTGATTCATGGAATAAGTGCAAAGATGCTTTTATCTCTAAGTATTTTCCTCTCGCTAAAATCATCTCTCTTAGAAACGATATTATGAACTTTAAGAAACTTGATCATGAACATGTTGCACAAGCTTGGGAGAGAATAAAATTAATGATACGTAATTGCCCTACTCATGGTTTAAACTTGTGGATGATTATACAAAAATTTTATGCTGGATTGAATTTTGCTTCTAGAAATCTTTTGGATTCGGCCGTGGGAGGCACTTTTATGGAAATCACCTTAGGAGAAGCTACTAAACTCCTAGATAATATTATGGTTAATTATTCTCAATGGCATACTGAAAGATCTACTAATAAAAAGGTGCATGCGATAGAAGAAATTAATTTTTTGAGTGGAAAGATGGATGAACTTATGAAATTATTTGCTAATAAGAGTGTTTCTTATGATCCTAATGATATACCCTTGTCTACTTTGATTGAGAATAATAATGAATCTATGGATGTGAATTTTGTTGGTAGGAACAATTTTGGTAATAATGCGTATAGAGGAAATTTCAATCCTAGGCCTTATCCTAGTAATCCCTCTAATAATTATGGTAATTCCTACAACAATTCTTATGGAAATTATAATAAGATGCCCTCTGATTTTGAATCTAATATTAAAGAATTTATTACTTCACAAACGAATTTTAATGCTATGATTGAAGAAAAATTGCTTAAGATTGATGATTTGGCTAGGAATGTTGATAGAATTTCTCTTGATGTTGATTCTTTCAAACTTAGATCTATTCCACCTAAGCATGATATCAATGAGCCTCTCAAATCCATGAGAATTTCCATTGATGAGTGCAAAGAAAGAACCGCTAGTATGCGTGCTAAGAAAGATGCCTTTATAAAAGCGTGTTCTTCTAGTTCCTATGAAAATAATGATGAAGATCTAAAAGTTATTGATGTGCCCCCTATTAAATCTTTGTTTTGCAATATGAATCCTGATAATGATAGGACTGAATATGATCCACCTTTACCTAGAAGGCATTCCAAGAATTCTGAATCTTTTGATCTTGATGCTAAATTTGATAATAGTGGGATTGAAGAAATTAAAACCCTAGATGTTGCTAAACCCACTATTATGGATTTCAAGGAATTTAACTATGAAAATTGCTCTTTTATTGATTGTATTTCCTTGTTGCAATCCGTTCTTAATTCTCCTCATGCTTATAGTCAAAATAAAGTGTTTACTAAACATATCGTTGATGCCTTGATGCAATCTTATGAAGAAAAACTTGAATTGGAAGTTTCTATCCCTAGAAAAATTTATGATGAGTGGGAACCAACTATTAAAATTAAAATTAAAGATCATGAATGCTATGCTTTATGTGATTTGGGTGCTAGTGTTTCCACGATTCCAAAGACTTCGTGTGATTTGTTAGGTTTCCGTGATTTTGATGATTGCTCTCTAAACTTACACCTTGCGGATTCCACTATTAAGAAACCTATGGGAAGAATTAATGATGTTCTTATTGTTGCAAATAGGAATTATGTGCCCGTAGATTTTATTGTTCTTGACATAGATTGCAATCCTTCATGTCCTATTATTCTTGGTAGACCTTTCCTTAGAACGATTGGTGCAATTATTGATATGAAGGAAGAAAATATTAGATTCAATCTCCATTAAGGAAAGGCATGGAACACTTTCCTAGGAAGAAAATTAAATTACCTTATAAATCTATTATGAGAGCCACTTATGGATTGCCTACCAAAGATGGCAATACCTAGATCTATTCTTGCTTGTTATGCCTAGCTAGGGGCGTTAAACGATAGCGCTTGTTGGGAGGCAACCCAATTTTATTTTTATTCCTTGATTTTTGCTCCTGCTTAGTAACAAATAAATTATTTAGCCTCTGTTTTGTTTGTGTTTTTTGTGTTTAATTAGTGTTTGTGCCAAGTAGAACCGTTGGGAAGACTTGGGGAAAGTCTTGTTGAACTTGCTGTAAAAAACAGAAACTTTAGCGCACACGAGAACTGCTGTAATTTTTATTTGGAAAGTGCTATTTAGTTAATTATTTTTGAAGGTGATTAATTGATAAATTACTCACGTCCAGCAATTTATTTTAGAATTTTTGGGGTTCCAGATCTTGCGCTAGCTACAGATTACTACAGACTGTTTTGTTTTTCACAGATTCTGTTTTGCGTGTGTTGTTTGCTTATTTTGACGAATCTATGGCTAGTAAATTAGTTTATAAACCATAGAGAAGTTGTAATACAGTAGTTATAACACCCATATAAATAAATAATGAGTTCATTACAGTACCTTGAAGTGATCTTTTTCTTTTCTTTCGCTAACGGAGCTCACAAGATTTTCTACTTTAAGTTTTGTGTTGTGAAGTTTTCAAGTTGTGGGTAAAGATTTGATGGAATGCGGAAGAAGGAGTGGCAAGAGCCTAAGCTTGGGGATGCCCATGGCACCACCAAGATAATCTAAGGACACCTAAAAGCCAAAGCTTGGGGATGCCCTGGAAGGCATCCCCTCTTTCGTCTACTTCTATCGGTAACTTTACTTGGAGCTATATTTTTATTTACCACATGATATGAGTTTTACTTGGAGCGTATTGTATGATTTGAGTCTTTGCTTATTAGTTTACCACAATCATCCTTGCTGTACACACCTTTTGAGAGAGCCGTACATGATTTGGAATTTGTTAAAATACTCTATGTGCTTCGCTTATATCTTTTGAGTTATATAATTTTGCTCTAGTGCTTCACTTATATCTTTTAGAGCACGGTGGTGGATTTGTTTTATAGAAACTATTGATCTATCATGCTTCACTTAGATCATTTTGAGAGTCTTAATAGCATGGTAATTTGCTTAAAATCCTAATATGCTTGGTATGCAAGATTAATAATAAAACTCTCTTATGAGTGTGTTGAATACTATGAGAAGTTTGATACTTGATAATTGTTTTGAGATATGGAGATGGTGATATTAAAGTCATGCTAGTTGAGTAGTTGTGAATTTTAGAAATACTTGTGTTGAAGCTTGTGATTCCGTAGCATGCACGTATGGTCAACCGTTATGTGATGAAGTCGGAGCATGATTTATTTATTGATTGTCTTCCTTATGACTGGCGGTCGGGGACGAGCGATGGTCTTTTCCTACCAATCTACCCCCCTAGGAGCATGCGTGTAATACTTTGCTTTGATAACTTGTAGAGTTTTGGAATAAGTATATGAGTTCTTTATGACTAATGTTGAGTCCATGGATTATACACACTCTCACCTTCCACCTTTGCTAGCCTCTCTAATACCGCACACCTTTCGCCGCTATCATACACCCACCATATACCTTCCTCAGAACAGCCACCGTACCTACCTATTATGGCATTTCCATAGCCATTCCGAGATATATTGCCATGCAACTTTCCAACATACCGTTCATCATGACACATCCATCATTGTCATATTGCTTAGCATGATCATGTAGTTGACATAGTATTTGTGGCAAAGCCACCGTTCATAATTCTTTCATACTTGTCACTCATGCATCATTGCATATCCCGGTACACCGCCAGAGGCATTCACATAGAGTCATATTTTGTTCTAAGTATCGAGTTGTAATTGTTGAGTTGTAGGAAAAATAAAAGTGCGATGATCATCATTATTAGAGCATTGTCCCAAGTGAGGAAAGGATGATGGAGACTAGGATTCCCCCACAAGTCGGGATGAGACTCCGGACGAAAAAAAGAGAAAAAGAAAAGAGGCCATAAAAAGAGAAAAGGCCCAAAAATAAAAAAATGAGAGAAAAAGAGAGAAGGGACAATGTTACTATCCTTTTAACACACTTGTGCTTCAAAGTAGCACCATGATCTTCATAGTAGAGAGTCTCTCATGTTATCACTTTCATATACTAGTGGGAAATTTTCATTATAGAACTTGGCTTGTATATTCCAATGATGGGCTTCCTCAAAATTGCCCTAGGTCTTCATGAGCAAGCAAGTTGGATGCACACCCACTTAGTTTATTTTTGAACTTTCATATACTTATAGCTCTAGTGCATCCGTTGCATGGCAATCCCTACTCACTCACATTGATATCTATTGATGGCCATCTCCATAGCCCGTTCATATGCCTAGTTGATGTGAGACTATCTTCTCCTTTTTGTCTTCTCCACAACCACCACTCTATTCCACCTATAGTGTTATATCCATGGCTCACGCTCATGTATTGCGTGAAAATTGAAAAAGTTTTGAGAATGTCAAAAGTATGAAACAATTGCTTTGCTTGTCGTCGGGGTTGTGCATGATTTAAATATTTTGTGTGGTGAAGATAGAGCATAGCCAGACTATATGATTTTGTAGGGATAACTTTCTTTAGCCATGTTATTTTGAGAAGACATAATTGCTTTGTTAGTATGCTTGAAGTATTATTATTTTCTATGTCAATATAAACTTTTGTCTTGAATCTTTCGGATCTGAATATTCATACCACAATTAAGAAGAATGACATTAAAATTATGCCAAGTAGCACTCCGCATCAAAAAATCTGTTTTTATCATTTACCTACTCGAGAACGAGCAGGAATTAAGCTTGGGGATGTTTGATGCGCCTCCAACGTATCTATAATTTTTGATTGTTCCATGCTATATTATCTACTGTTTTGGACATTATTGGGCTTTATTATCCACTTTTATATTATTTTTGGGACTAACCTATTAACGAGAGGCCCAGCCCAGAATTGTTATTTTTTGCCTGTTTTAGGGTTTCGAAGAAAAGGAATATCAAACGGAGTCCAAACGGAATGAAACCTTCGGGAACGTGATTTTCTCACCGAATACAACTCAGGAGACTTGGACCCTACGGCAAGCCAACTAACAGGAGGCCACGAGGTAGGGGAGCACGCCTGCCCCCCCCCCCCCAGGCGCGCCCTCCACCCTCGTGGGCCCCCTGTTGCTCCACCGACATACTTCTTCCTCCTATATATATCCACGTACCCCCAAACGATCAGAACAGGAGCTAAAACCCTAATTCCACCGCTGTAACTTTCTGTATCCATGAGATCCCATCGTGGGGCCTATTCCGGAGCTCTGGCGGAGAGGGCATCGATCACGGAGGGCTTCTACACTACAAAAAAAAGACACATCCGTGACATTTTGGGCCGAACGAAAAAAAAAATATGTCATACATATGACACTTCTATGACGATAATTGTGACAAAACCCGGTATCATCATAGATGTGGTGGGCTCCTACTTCTATGACAAAAAATCATGACAGAAAATGGGCTTTTCGTCTTGGGCGGGCCGGAGACGCAGTTGCATGACATTCTTTGGGCCGTCCATGACGGAAAAAACCGTGGTAGAAGCAAGGGGGAGGAAAATTTCAGGGAGTTCCCGGTTACGATGGGAGGTCGGGGGCCGAGCGATGCGCGATTCTCTCGTACATGTACGCGCGTGTGTGCGAGGCGTTGGCTCTAACTGAACCAGAGCGAGGCGTTGGGATCTAACTGAACCCGAGCGATTGCACTGCAGGCTATGCGTTACTGAATCCGAGCGATCGATCGATGGCAGTTAACTAAACCTGATCGAGCGATTCCTTCGCTACTGCTGCTAACTGAAGTCGATCGATGGGATG